>NC_139715.1:4256807-4431807 GCF_964188405.1 Protomyctophum parallelum
TGAAAATGTATTTTGATACAAAATACAAATACTGGGTCAAAAAATGTATCTAAATACATCTAATTTCTTCCATCCCAGCGGAATACAAATTACAAAATACTAAGGCTGTCAAAAATAACGCGTTAATGGCATTAATCAATTGCGTTAATTAATTGCGTTAAAATATTTGACGCAATTAACGCATGTTAGTGTTCCCCCTAACATGCGCCCGTGCGCGCGGCTCAGGAACGTCCAGAGCATAACAAATCTGTCACTGTGTAGCACACAGTCATGATTGAACAACACCAGAGAGATAGCTTGTGTATTGTAGTTTGGTTGCAAAGTGGTTTGATTCTGTAACTCTGTTGCGTTACTTTGTCTGCCTAGCAAAGCCCCATTAGGCTACACTGCGCACACACACACACACACACACACACACACACACACACACACACACTACTAGTGTTAGCTATCAGCGCGCTGCAAGAATCACTCGGGTCCGTCGCAACTTGTGGACATTTTGAAAATGCCATTAATGTTTGTCCGGCTGGTTTCGTTTTGTCCTACGCGATTACGTGAATCAGCATGGCTGCGCCTGCAGTAGGCTATTACCAAAACAAACACATGGTACTTTTGTGTCGCACATGGAAAGCAACTGAAAACGACCATGGGTATATTAAAGACAGTTCTCCTGTGCTGCTGTGCACCGCGGAGATAATGCGCAACTCCAGGTACGAACCAAAACACTGACTGAAGCTGATTCACGACTAACTATCTCCAGACTAGTCCTGCAGTCCCGCAATGAAGGAGAGACAATCTCGCCTCTCACTACAGTCCACTACAATGCCATTCTAGCCATAAAACCTACATTTATATGTTATTCAATAATTACTTTAGCGCAAAATATAGGCTTTTCTAAACCAAGTTTCCAAAAATGCTTATGTGCCATTATTGTATTTTGTGAATTTCAATTAACTATAGTCTACAGTTTAACCCATTGCTTCTCAGCTATTTTAATTTCAAGGACCCCCAAATTAAATTGATAGAAAGTAGCCTAGGCCATTTTATTATGATTTTCATCTCTGGACTGGGACTCCAGTCTCCATTCATCCATCCATCCATCTTCAACCGCTTATCCCTAGTCGGGTCGCGGGGGCAACAGCTCCACCAGAGTGTTCCAGACTTCCCTCTCCAGAGCAACATTAGTGACTTCCTCCTGGGGGACCGCAGTCTACATGGCCAAAAGCCAGTGTTGATTTAACTCAAAGTGTAGGCTAGGCCTACAAATGCTCACATCACATCATGTCTATACTAAATGCATTAGAAAACAAAAATCATTCAAAAACAAATGTATATCCGCTTTCTGTCATTTATATTTCCATTTCCACAACAATAAACAGGAAAACATGGCATATTTTGGACATAGTTCGAATGGTGATTAATCATGATTAAATTAATTTTGAAGCTGTGATTAATCTGATTAAAAATTTTAATCATTTGACAGCCCTACAAAATACAAAAAAGTATTTCAAATACTTATTTCAAATACATGTATTTAAAATACTGCCCATCTCTGTCTGTGTGTGTGTGTGTGTGTGTGTGTGTGTGTGTGTGTGTGTGTGTGTGTGTGTGTGTGTGTACAGTGCTAGGATGCTAAGCTAACAGCCCAAAGTGTAAACGGTGTGAGTGTTTGTCTCTAAAAGGCTGTTTTAAAAGATCTGTTTCTACACACTATAGATGTTACAGACCACCCAGACGAGCTGTATAGAGTGCTGTAGGTCTTGTAGATCTGCTGTTATTCCTCTCTGAGTGAAACAACGTCTTATTGTGGATGTTGTTGTTGTTGTTTTAATGTTTTTAGTTGAGCAGGCTGAGGGTGGCCAGGTTGGCTGGGAGAAACAAGCAAAACGAGCCGCTAGAGCACTAGTGGTTCTCAAACTTAAGTGTTCATGTCAAGGACCCCCATTAGAAAATATATGCCAGGGACCCCCATTAGAAAACATATGCCAGGGACCCCCATTTGAAAAGATATGCCAGGGACCCCCATTAGAAAAGATATGCCAGTGACCCCCATTAGAAAAGATATGCCAGGGACCCCCATTAGAAAAGATATGCCAGGGACCCCCATTTGAAAAGATATGCCAGGGACCCCCATTTGAAAAGATATGCCAGGGACCCCCATTAGAAAAGATATGCCAGGGACCCCCATTAGAAAATATATGCCAGGGACCCCCATTAGAAAATATTTGAAAAGATATGCCATAGGAGAAGACGTTTATGGCTCTATTCAGTATTTTAGCTGTGACGTGAGCGCCCCCTCCTGAGATACTTCCGGGTCCTACTTTTGTGTCGCTTTTGTGTCCCCATGGAGTTATACTGTGACGCTCCGTCGGACTAAATCTGAGACTAAAACAACCACGAAAGTCTCATTTTACCGCTTTCCTCGCAACAACAAAGCTGCGCTGCTCTCCAAAATCTGGCTGTGACAGGCCGTCTGCCCCACATGGAATACTATCGCCATTTTATTTGATTGTGTCAACTAAATCCTCATTAATGCAAACTAGATTCAACATACTCAAGCCTGCACACATTGTAAATATCCCCCGAAATATTTTACCGAGCAAATGGACTGTTGCCACCTTCAATAATAATGATAATAACAGTCTTTATTGTCTCCTCATCATATATTTTTGTTGTCATGGACACTTGTACAAAACATTAATAATTCTACTCGAGTTGGAAGCATTAAGACCCATTTTTCAGAAAGGAAGCCATAGGGCTTCCTTTCTGAAAAATAACGTCAATTTAAAAAGATTCACGCGTTTAGATATTCTATTTACAATGGGATGCGGACGGGAGCTGGTGCCACTTGGACCCGGACGTAACGTAGCACTACAAAATGACGTCGGACTTAAATACTCAATAGCAGTGATTCTCAACCTGTTTAATTTCAAGGACCCACAGTTTGACGGACCCCCATTTAATGGCATTTCTATCTCTGGGACCCCCAATTTATGTTGTAAAATCAATGCTAATTTAACTCTGAGAGTGTACACATGGAACCAAATGGACCCTATAATGGGTCCATTTGCAGGTGGGGACCCCCTGGAACTCCGTGAAGGACCCCTGGTGGTCCCCGGACCCCACTTTGGTAACCACTGCCCTAAAAGACATGCAACTATTAGTTCTGATAACTTGAAGCTGACGATAAATTGTCATACAAATAATGGTGATTAATGATTGAATTGAACATAATTGATGTTGGAAAACGTGAATAAACAATAATTATGTTTATGTTAGTATAGTCTAATCCAAAAAGGCACAAGGCAGATATAAGTGAAATATATTATAAAGACATTAATACTGATATAGTCTATTCATTATATGTTTATACTTTACTTTGATACAAAAAATGGTAAAAAAAAAAAGAAATCAATAAAATAAAACATAATAAAACCTGAGGTTGTAGATCTGCTATTTTCAACAAAAGGAAATATTTTTATATAAAGTGAAGTGACCTTCTGGGGGTAAAGACAAAAATAATGTGGAATATTTTGGCTGGGGGTGGTCCTTTAGAGGTTGTGGTCCTTTCGGACAAAAACAAATACATCATTTGAAATTATGTATGGGGGTCCTCGGGGGTCCCGACGTGGAGACGTGTGAGAATCAATCAACACTGGTTTAAAACCAAAATTTACAACAAGCAACTTTAGAGGAAAAGGAGATGAATGTAGCTTATAATAATCAGACGTGGCAACACTGATTTAGTTCAGCAGTCTGAAGACACACCCCCCACAGCACTATGGACACTTCCGGTCGGGGATTTCACAATAAAATAAAAACGATGAGTTGATGAGTTGTGGCTTTGATACAATTGGATGTAACAACTATTGTTGATAAAGATGTTTGGGTGGTTCCCACATTATTTCCGGGGTCCCCAAATCACCGTACAGAGACAACATTTACATTTTAATACCTAATTAAAAATGGAGGACCCTGATCTAAACACATTTCTTTCTTCCTTTAGTTGCAAAGTCACATTTCATTCTGTCTGTTGTATTTACATTTTTGTGCCAAAGATTATATTAAGTGTTTATTGTTGTGATCATGTCTTCATATTCATTAAGAACACTAAAGTTATGCTCGAGGTTTTACTCTGAAGGCCAAAAGGCAAGCTGACTTCCTCATGTGTATGTCACGTGACTCAGCCTATAGCGGTCATGCCAACATTAGTGACCTATAGAGTATTGTTACCATGTCACACACAACAAACCACCAACCCGCACAACAGCGACCCCTGGCGGTGTGGGTACCGTTTCTCTTTGGCTGCCAGAAGTCTGTGGGGTCCTTTCTCTGCGCAGGAGATCGACGTCACATCCGCTCCCGCGAAGGCTTAAGCTAAATTCCAATACCCAAAATCTCGGCCACTCGCTCACTCCCACTCGGTCACTCGGGGTCATTCCAGCGTGACCCGGAAATGGTTAACGTTCCATTTGTTAAAGTGCTCCATCGAGGAGGAGAGTGGAGTCGAGTGGAGGAGCCGAGTGGGCTCTCCGAGACCGCATAGAGCGAGTGTACATCAGGTGCAGGCTCGGTGGGGTATTTTGTCTCCTCGCAGCGGATTTCCGCATCACGTGTACATGTTTTTTTCCTTCTCCAGTGACATAAGTCCGCCTCCTCCACATGTGGCACAGAAAACACTGATGAAACCCGATACTGTGCACCCCCCCCCCCCCCCCCCCCCCATCCACTAGCTGCCGGCCGGCCGGCTGACTGGCTGAAGTCGCCGACCCAACGGCCAACACACACATGCACGCACTGTTCAACTGTTTGTTGAAGAGACACATTTTCGCTGAATGAATAGAGCTTCAGAATGATAAAGTAGCCTATCTAGCCTACTTATGTGAAAGTGAAAGGACCACAACAAGCCACTGGCTTTATTGCGTTGTGTGATATAAGCATAATAAAAGTAGGATATATAAATTAAGCCGGCTATATTGTGCGCACCTCAAAAGCTATAGTTAATTTATCTCTGCTATGAATGACGGTGACAAAAATTAAAAAATATATATATTTATATGTGGACTGAACTGAATATGTAAGTCAGAGAGACTATACCTAATTCCTGTTATAGTGTCCGTTATTTGCAAAGACCGCGGAGGAGGACTGACTGTCGGAGGAGTGGGGGGGGGGGGGGGGGGGGTGATTTATACGTGTGCGCATCCTGGCGCTTATTCACTATTTCAGGAATAAATAGCCTTGCCTTGCACATGTTACCAATACATACACATTGGCCTCGGACCCTCGGTTACATGTACAAAATGATGAATTGTCTATTCTGTAGACTGTACGGCTCTGTTCGGAGTTCCAGTGATCCAGGCATCCAGCTGTGTGACACCACTTTTGCTTTGGCAATGTTAACGTATGTTTTCCCATGCCAATAAAGCCCTTTGAATTGAATTGAATTGATACACGTCATTAGTGATCGCGGAATGTGCCGTCGCATTGAAATGACAGCGTAGTACATTCCGATTCCAGAGGAAAATTCGACCACCACTCTGTCCTCGCATTGAATCCTCTCCTCCTCCTCTCCTCCTCGCTGGGGGCGGAGCCGAGGAGCGAGTGGAGGACGCGAGGAGAGTGAGCGAGTGTGAAAGTTGCGGTATTGGAATTTAGCTTTAGGCCCAATCCCAATTGCCTCCCTCAAGCCCTGAGCCCTGGACCCTCATTGACTTTAATGACGTCAGCTGTAAGTGCTTGAGGGTGAGATGCTGTAAGGGCTCCACATTGTTGAGAAAGAAATGGGACAGCACTTTGAAGATGAGTCCGCCATTCATGACACTTTGCATCACTTTATAAAGACTGTCCTTATTCACAGCCAGTGCCTACCTACATGCTTTGCCTATTTATACATGTATATTATGTTTATTTTAGTATTTAAGCTGATCGTTTTATTATTAGTTTAATAAATACACTTTCCTGTGTGATATGAGTTGTAATATTAATATATAATACTATTCATTATACATTTCATTTCCATATTATTTTACTTTGCTACTTTTGTCATCATGTTTCCCTTATTATTATTATTATTGTTATTAAATATATAGCCTATATCCTTCCATTCCGTCTCCTTTTGAGAACAGTGAGAAAGCACTATTGTGTTTGTTGACATTCTAATCGCGATACATAACTAATTTGCATAATTAAATGATTGACGTTCGGAGGATCCCCCTCATTCCACTGGTAACGCTATGAACTGTGGGTAATTTATTTGCTAAAGTCAGCCCAAAGTCAGCATCGACGCTGACTTTGGCAAAGGGCACATAAAGGGGCGGGGCTGAGCCCTCACTGACTTACCGATTTCAAATGGGACATCCCTCAAGCCCTCGCAGCTAAGTCAGTGAGGGCTCATTGAGTCAGCAAGGGAGTGGATTGGGATTGGGCCTTAAAGCGCGCCGCCCGAGACCGCCCGCCCCTTTCAGCCCTTTGCATGGTATTGGTGTTGTAGGAATTTGGAAGCAGTAGTTGTGAATAGAAAGTAATTCAGTTGTACCTCATATTTAGATTTAGTAGTAGTAGTAGCAGCAGAGATGGGCAGTATTTGAAATACATGTATTTGAAATAAGTATTTGAAATACTTTTTTGTATTTTGTAATTTGTATTCCGCTGGGATGGAAGAAATGAGATGTATTTAGATACATTTTTTGACCCAGTATTTGTATTTTGTATCAAAATACATTTTCAATGTATTTTGCCCATCAGAGATGGGCAGTATTTGAAATACATGTATTTGAAATACGTATTTGAAATACTTTTTTCTGTATTTTGTAATTTGTATTTCGCTGGGATGGAATATGTATTTTGTATTTAGATACATTTTTTGACCCAGTATTTGTATTTTGTATCAAAATACATTTTCAATGTATTTTGCCCATCTCTGCACACAGACAGACAGACAGACAGTGTGCTAAGTGCTGTTAGCATCGGTAGCATCACACACTTTAACAGCAGCAACAACAGAGAATTAAACCCTTTAGTTGTCTGAGTTCTAGATTTAAATCCATGTAAACAGTGTTTAGTAGTAGTTGTTGTTGAATGAACTGAACTCCTCCTGGACTTATAGACTATTAGGTGGAGTCATTGATCAATTCATTGATTGATTGATAAGACATTGATTATAGTTAATGAATCGGATCGTTTTTAAAGTGGTCGTTAAAATGTCCGAGAAGAGTTCCTCTTCGGGCTCCGAGGAAGATGTGGAGCCGGACCACGGTGGACCACCTGTGGAGATGGGAGGGGTCCTCAGCATTAACACCTTTATCTGTTTATATAGACCTTTTATTATAGAGGGACCATGGTGGACCCCTTGTAAGGTACACATTACACCCTGTATCTGTTTATATAGACCTTTTATTATAGATAGAGGGACCACCATTTGATGACATGTAGCCCAGTGTTGTTTTTGGCAGCAAATTTCTATTTTAGTTTTAGTCATAGTCTTTGGACTGAAACTTAATTTAGTTTTAGTCACATTTTAGTCACCTGGAATGTCTTAGTGTTAGTCTAGTTTTAGTCGACTAAATGTCATAAGATTTTAGTCGACTAAATCTACAGGTGATTTAGTCGACTAAAATGTATGTTGGTGGGCATTGATGCCGTCGTAAGGACTGTTTTTACACAGCCGATCTACAAGCTCACAACGCGACGCGTTGTGAGCTTGTAGATCGGCTATTTTCAGCATGTAACCAAGTGTAAAATGACTTATACTGGATCTCTTGTCCACTAGTCCCTTCCTAACATTTTAGTCTAGTTTTTATTTGTCTACGAAATTGTCAGTATATTTAGTCTTAGTTTTAGTCATCATAGCTCAGTTTTCATTGAGTTTCCATTTGTTTTTGTCAGTGGAAAAAGGTAGTCGACGAACATTTTTCGTCTTAGTTTTAGTCGACGAAAACAACACTGGTTGGTAGCCTACCAGTAGAAGAGATAACGGGCAAATAATGTTGATCAAAATATAAATTCTTCTACATTCTATAATTGTGTAGACTTCTTGTAAATTAACCCATTCGGCAGGGTTGGTTCAGCGGTAGAGTGGCTGGATGGTATAACCGCAAGGTTCCCGGTTCGATCCCTGCTGTGGGCTCCCCCAGAGTTAGTGTCCAAGTGTCCTTGAGCAAGACTCTGAACCCCTGATTGCTAATTTGCTCCCTGATGTGAACTTGGTGTGAATGTAATGCACGATCTATGTAAAGGTGTGTGAATGTATGGGTGAATGTAATGCACGGTATACGTAAAGGTGTGTGAATGTATGGGTGAATGTAATGCACGATATACGTAAAGGTGTGTGAATGTATGGGTGAATGTAATGCACGATATACGTAAAGGTGTGTGAATGTATGGGTGAATGTAATGCACGATTCAATAGCAGACTGAAAAAATGTATTCCAAATTTGAGGCACATTTTCATAAAAAAAATTAGCAGACCTACAAGCTCGTATGATCTTGTATATCTGATATTTTCCAAAAGCTAAAGCATAGCATAATGCTAACACCAAAAGGGGTTCCCGCCCAGAATGGGTTAAAAAACACATTCTGTCACAATGACTCCAAACATAATATGTATATAATCATAACCAACGTCCATCCATTAGGACATGATATATTATCTTTATTTCATCTCTGTTATATTTAATTTCATATACGGTATTTTATCTCTGCCGTCGGTTGGAAACCTCTTAACTCCAAAATGTTCATTTTTCAGGAAATTAAGAAAACCTTATATTCAATAGAACAACACACAGCAACACAGTTCAATAGCACTGATTAATGAAACAACACACAGACGTAAAGGGTGTTCAATAGCACTGATTAATGAAACAACACACATACGTAAACGGTGTTCAATAGCACTGATTAATGAAACAACACACAGACGTAAAGGGTGTTCAATAGCACTGATTAATGAAACAACACACAGACGTAAAGGGTGTTCAATAGCACTGATTAATGAAACAACACACAGACGTAAAGGGTGTTTAATAGCACTGATTAATGAAACAACACACAGACGTAAAGGGTGTTCAAAAACACTGATTAATGAAACAACACACAGACGTAAAGGGTGTTCAAAAACACTGATTTATGGAACAACACACAAGACGTAAAGGGTGTTCAATAGCACTGATTTATGAAACAACACACAGACGTAAAGGGTGTTCAATAGCACTGATTTATGGAACAACACACAAGACGTAAAGTGTGTTCAATAGCACTGATTTATGAAATAACACAGACGTAAAGGGTGTTCAATAGCACTGGTTTATGGAACAACACAGACATAAAGGGTGTTCAATAGCACTGATTTATGAGACAACACACAGACATAAAGGGTGTTCAATAGCACTGATTTATGAAACAACACACAGACGTAAAGGGTGTTCAATAGTACTGATTTATGTAACAACACACAGACGTAAAGGGTGTTCAATAGCACTGATTTATGGAACAACACACAGACGTAAAGGGTGTTCAATAGCACTGATTTATGGAACAACACACAGACGTAAAGGGTGTTCAATAGCACTGATTAATGAAACAACACACAGACGTAAAGGGTGTTCAATAGCACTGATTTATGAAACAACACACAGACGTAAAGGGTGTTCAATAGCACTGATTAATGAAACAACACACAGACAGTAAAGGGTGTTCAATAGCACTGATTTATGAAACAACACACAGACGTAAAGGGTGTTCAATAGCACTGATTTATGGAACAACACACAGACGTAAAGGGTGTTCAATAGCAGTGATTTATGAAACAACACACAGACGTAAAGGGTGATCAATAGCACTGATTTATGGAACAACACACAGACGTAAAGTGTGATCAATAGCACTGATTTATGAAACAACACACAGACGTAAAGGGTGTTCAATAGCACTGATTTATGAAACAACACACAGACGTAAAGGGTGTTCAATAGCACTGATTTATGAAACAACACACAGACGTAAAGTGTGATCAATAGCACTGATTTATGAAACGACACACAGACGTAAAGGGTGTTCAATAGCACTGATTTATGGAACAACACACAGACGTAAAGGGTGTTCAATAGCACTGATTAATGAAACAACACACAGACGTAAAGGGTGTTCAATAGCACTGATTTATGGAACAACACACAGACGTAAAGGGTGTTCAATAGCACTGATTTATGAAACAACACACAGACGTTAAGGGTGTTCAATATCACTGATTTATGAAACAACACACAGACGTAAAGGGTGTTCAATAGCACTGATTTATGAAACAACACACAGACGTAAAGGGTGTTCAATAGCACTGATTTATGAAACAACACAGACGTAAAGGGTGTTCAATAGCACTGATTTATGAAACAACACACAGACATAAAGGGTGTTCAATAGCACTGATTTATGAAACAACACACAGACGTAAAGGGTGTTCAATAGCACTGATTTATGAAACAACACACAGACGTAAAGGGTGTTCAATAGCACTGATTTATGAAACAACACACAGACGTAAAGGGTGTTCAATAGCACTGATTTATGAAACGACACACAGACGTAAAGGGTGTTCAATAGCACTGATTTATGAAACAACACACAGACGTAAAGGGTGTTCAATAGCACTGATTAATGAAACAACACACAGACGTAAAGGGTGTTCAATAGCACTGATTTATGAAACAACACACAGACGTAAAGGGTGTTCAATAGCACTGATTAATGAAACAACACACAGACGTAAAGGGTGTTCAATAGCACTGATTAATGAAACAACACACAGAAGTAAAGGGTGTTCAAAAACACTGATTTATGGAACAACACACAAGACGTAAAGGGTGTTCAATAGCACTGATTTATGGAACAACACACAAGACGTAAAGGGTGTTCAATAGCACTGATTTATGAAATAACACACAGACGTAAAGGGTGTTCAATAGCACTGATTTATGAGACAACACACAGACATAAAGGGTGTTCAATAGCACTGATTTATGAAACAACACACAGACGTAAAGGGTGTTCAATAGCACTGATTTATGGAACAACACACAGACGTAAAGGGTGTTCAATAGCACTGATTAATGAAACAACACACAGACGTAAAGGGTGTTCAATAGCACTGATTAATGAAACAAGACACATATAGTAAAGGGTGTTCAATAGCACTGATTTATGAAACAACACACAGACGTAAAGGGTGTTCAATAGCACTGATTTATGGAACAACACACAGACGTAAAGGGTGTTCAATAGCAGTGATTTATGAAACAACACACAGACGTAAAGGGTGATCAATAGCACTGATTTATCTAACAACACACAGACGTAAAGTGTGATCAATAGCACTGATTTATGAAACAACACACAGACGTAAAGGGTGTTCAATAGCACTGATTTATGAAACAACACACAGACGTAAAGGGTGTTCAATAGCACTGATTTATGAAACAACACACAGACGTAAAGGGTGATCAATAGCACTGATTTATGAAACGACACACAGACGTAAAGGGTGTTCAATAGCACTGATTTATGGAACAACACACAGACGTAAAGGGTGTTCAATAGCACTGATTAATGAAACAACACACAGACGTAAAGGGTGTTCAATAGCACTGATTTATGGAACAACACACAGACGTAAAGGGTGTTCAATAGCACTGATTTATGAAACAACACACAGACGTTAAGGGTGTTCAATAGCACTGATTTATGAAACAACACACAGACGTAAAGGGTGTTCAATAGCACTGATTTATGAAACAACACACAGACGTAAAGGGTGTTCAATAGCACTGATTTATGAAACAACACAGACGTAAAGGGTGTTCAATAGCACTGATTTATGAAACAACACACAGACGTAAAGGGTGTTCAATAGCACTGATTTATGAAACAACACACAGACATAAAGGGTGTTCAATAGCACTGATTTATGAAACAACACACAGACGTAAAGGGTGTTCAATAGCACTGATTTATGAAACAACACACAGACGTAAAGGGTGTTCAATAGCACTGATTTATGAAACAACACACAGACGTAAAGGGTGTTCAATAGCACTGATTTATGAAACGACACACAGACGTAAAGGGTGTTCAATAGCACTGATTTATGAAACGACACACAGACGTAAAGGGTGTTCAATAGCACTGATTCATGGAACGACACACAGACGTAAAGGGTGTTCAACAGCACTGATTTATGGATCAACACACAGACGTAAAGGGTGTTCAATAGCACTGATTAATGAAACAACACACAGACGTAAAGGGTGTTCAATAGCACTGATTTATGAAACAACACACAGACGTAAAGGGTGTTCAATAGCACTGATTTATGAAACAACACACAGACGTAAAGGGTGTTCAATAGCACTGATTTATGAAACAACACACAGACGTAAAGGGTGTTCAATAGCACTGATTTATGGAACAACACACAGACATAAAGGGTGTTCAATAGCACTGATTTATGAAACAACACACAGACGTAAAGGGTGTTCAATAGCACTGATTTATGAAACAACACACAGACGTAAAGGGTGTTCAATAGCACTGATTTATGGAACAACACACACAAGTAAAGGGTGTTCAATAGCACTGATTTATGAAACAACACACAGACGTAAAGGGTGTTCAATAGCACTGACTTATGGAACAACACACAGACGTAAAGGGTGTTCAATAGCACTGATTTATGAAACAACACACAGACGTAAAGGGTGTTCAATAGCACTGATTTATGGAACAACACACATAAGTAAAGGGTGTTCAATAGCACTGATTTATGAAACAACACACAGACGTAAAGGGTGTTCAATAGCACTGATTTATGAAACAACACACAGACGTAAAGGGTGTTCAATAGCACTGATTTATGAAACAACACACAGGCATGAAGGGTGTTCAATAGCACTGATTTATGAAACAACACACAGACGTAAAGGGTGTCCAATGGCACTGATGTATGGAACAACACACAGGCGTAAAGGGTGTTCAATAGCACTGATTTATGGAACAACACACAGACATAAAGGGTGTTCAATAGCACTGATTTATGAAACAACACACAGACGTAAAGGGTGTTCAATAGCACTGATTCATGGAACGACACACAGACGTAAAGGGTGTTCAACAGCACTGATTTATGGATCAACACACAGACGTAAAGGGTGTTCAATAGCACTGATTTATGAAACAACACACAGATGTAAAGGGTGTTCAATAGCACTGATTTATGGAACAACACACAGACGTAAAGGGTGTTCAATAGCACTGATTTATGAAACAACACACAGACGTAAAGGGTGTTCAATAGCACTGATTTATGGAACAACACACAGAAGTAAAGGGTGTTCAATAGCACTGATTTATGAAACAACACACAGACGTAAAGGGTGTTCAATAGCACTGATTTATGAAACAACACACAGACGTAAAGGGTGTTCAATAGCACTGATTTATGAAACAACACACAGACAAAGGGTGTTCAATAGCACTGATTTATGAAACAACACACAGACATAAAGGGTGTTCAATAGCACTGATTTATGAAACAACACACAGACATAAAGGGTGTTCAATAGCACTGATTTATGAAACAACACAGACATGAAGGGTGTTCAATAGCACTGATTTATGAAACAACAGACAGACGTAAAGGGTGTCCAATGGCACTGATTTATGGAACAACACACAGACGTAAAGGGTGTTCAATAGCACTGCTTTATGAAACAACACACAGACGTAAAGGGTGTTCAATAGCACTGATTTATGAAACAACACACAGACGTAAAGGGTGTTCAATAGCACTGATTTATGAAACAACACACAGACGTAAAGGGTGTTCAATAGCACTGATTTATGGAACAACACACAGACGTAAAGGGTGTTCAATAGCACTGATTTATGAAACAACACACAGACGTAAAGGGTGTTCAATAGCACTGATTTATGGAACAACACACAGACGTAAAGGGTGTTCAATAGCACTGGTTTATGAAACAACACACAGACGTAAAGGGTGTTCAATAGCACTGATTTATGAAACAACACACAGACGTAAAGGGTGTTCAATAGCACTGATTTATGAAACAACACACAGACGTAAAGGGTGTTCAATAGCACTGATTTATGGAACAACACACAGACGTAAAGGGTTTTCGGTTTAAAGATGGAGTGCCGTGATTTTTTTCCACACTTAAACATGATCATCAGGTGTATTTAGGTGTATATGAGGTATAATATTTTCAAAAAAGTGTACAGTATTTGTTAAAATGATGGTTTTATGTGGACACACCCACCAGTTCATTAGGTATGCGTGAGTTTAACCATAGCACCACCCACCTAATCCAGTCCCTCCGCCTCCTCCTTTAAGACCACCCACTTGTCCTAGTCCCTCCCCCTCCTTATAAAAGGACAGCCCATGGCTCTGCCCTTTTGTTTACAAAATGGCAAATTGGTGTTTTTGTGAATGTTAGAAGTGAACACTTCCAATATTTCTGAGATATCGTATAGGCACCATTATGCACTTATACTGCCACCATCCATGTATAGGCATATAATCCATGCATCCATACCACATCCATGTATAGGCATATAATCCATGCATCCATACCATATCAGATCTGTTTTTTCTGATTTTTTATAATCATTTATTTATTTCCTCCAATTATATTGACCCTATTGTCGCAATCAGCTCAGCTCATCATCCAATTCGATCATAGTTTAACAGCAGAAACAATTAGTTTGATAGATCATTTAGCCTACAATATATTGTAGGCTATTGATTTCCTCCAGCTAAGCACCCTGGCATTAAAACTGTCCTTTATCTGACTGCGTTGAGTTTCAGCAAAAGTCGCCAGATTTAAAGAAACAAGCGGCCAGGTCCACAAAAATAAGTCACAGAAGTTGCCGTGAATATTTATGAAAACGTTTCAACAACACCAATCCTTTTAACAACATATTAATCTGAGGGTCCTTCACATGAATCATTGGTCAAGTCAACCACATCTCCCCTGAAAGTTACTTATATGAAAACAAGCCCAAGTCGCTTGTAATAGCCAGACATGGCAACATGACATCCAGCGGGACACAACATACTTCTAATTCTTGACTTCACAGCCTCGTATAAGTATTAGGACCTACATACATATTGACTACAACAGCCAACAAGAATGCACACTGTGACACTACACTCTGTATCAAAGCCCGACCACTGTGATTATAAAAGAAACAACCTACTCCTTGAGAACAACAAGAGCAACTATACAGCAGAGCAGGTAGGCTATAAGACTGGTTTGTTGTGGTTTCCTTCCTGAGGACCCGACGTGAACATTTACTTGCTTCCAATCTAACGAAAAACAGTCTGCTCTGCTGTGAACTGGTAATGTGTGAAATGACTGTTTGAAAATCTGCCACACAGTTAGACACACACAGAGAAGCAAAAGCAAACTGGCTGCGCTGTTCAGTTCACACGTGTGTATGTGGCAGGCAGCTCCGCCCACAGAGGTTGTCGTATTTAAAAAATATGTATAGAGGGGGAGGTGCGTGTGTGCGTGCAATATTTTTACGTCACACTATCCGTGTTTACTTCATTGGCCCGTTTGACCGTCAAGGGTTCAGCCTCCAGGAAGAAACCCTAAATACAAAGTTATTACACCATTGGACATAAAAACGACTCCAGGGTGTCTAATGAAGTACTGTCACCCCATAGACACATGAAAAGCTGGAAAAATACAAAAATTGTGGCACTCCATCTTTAAGTAACAGTAAAGTAACTAAGTTACTTTTGAAATGATGTAACTAGTAACTGTAACTAGTTACTTTTTTAAAGTAACGGTCCCAACACTGGTCTTATGTAACTATTTCCAGCAAAGGGATAATAATTATTTTGGTCAGTAGATCTTGTTGAGCTGGTCATTTTGAAAGTAGCTCTCTCAAGTCAAAAAAAGTGTGGGCACCCTCGTTAGAAATACAATTTTACAGTCTTCAGTATTATTCTCTGATGTATTGACATAGATCTTTAGAAACTCCCATAAAGCATAATTATTATTTTTCAATCAGTGGATATTCCTAATCTTACTCCCTGTGCATCAAACCAATACGGTCAAAACAACTGATATGTAATAACAATTTGCGTAATTGCCTTGTTTTTGGCAGATTTGTACAAGGCCTGCGTCTACGTCAAGTGGACATGATCGCTGGCCAAAAAGCTTCGAGCTGTGTGTACCACTCATAGACTGTAAAAAATATGGACAAAGCGTTCGCCGGGTCTAACATGGACGTAAAATGAAGCCTGTTATTCCTGCACTGTAAATCGCCATCTTTCTAGATCCGTTTGGTACCAGCTGGCCATTGGCTGGCTCCGTTTTGGACCAGCTGGCCATTGGCTGCCCAGACAACGAGGCGGGACTTCCCCCCTTCTTCTCCGTTGGTTTTTATTTTGACTCGAGTGGGAGGGGAATCCCGATCATAGACTGTAACGGTAGCCACGCCCCTCAGAACATACAAGATGTTTTTTTTTCTTTATGGTCATTTTTTTAATTAATGGGACCATAATTTTCCAAAAAGAATATTATGACATTAGAAATGAGACTTTAAACTATTGACTGGAAGAATAAAGTATTCATGACCATGTTTATTAAGGTAATACAGTCTAGGTGAAGTTGGGCCAAAATACATGGGCCTCTATGGAGCTATGGGGCTTTTTGGGTCCAGTCCAGCGCCACAACAGGCCATTATATGAACTACCGATTTCAAATGAGGCTTCACGAAATATCTGGCTGACTGCCCCCCTGGTACCACTGCGATGGAGAGGTATCAGCAACGCAGAGGCCAGTACCTTGGAGGGCGGCAACAGTTTGTCTCTATTGATGAGAGCCACTTAAGACACAAAAGAAAGGCAAGCAGCAAGCACCGTTATGAGGATATGAGGATTCAAAAGTAATTATGTAATTATTGCTGCATGCCAAATAGTAAGTAATATAATAGTATTACTAATATATAATAAGTGACTCAACACTTGAGAGGAATGCAAATTGCACTACAATGGCAGATTAATTTGAATTGTTCAGATCCACATGATTGTTCTCTTTTCAACAGTATGGACGGGGACGAATGGCTGGTGGCTGGAAGAGGAAGAAGTGGGTGTTTGGGATGCTGGGTGTGGACCAGAGAGGGAGAATACCTGCAAAGCCCATTCTTCGCTTAGTTGAGAGACGAACAAGGAGAGACCTGGTCCCACTTATAGCTCACCATGTTAAAGTGGGGTCTACAATATTATCTGATGAGTGGCAGGCTTATCGAACTGTTCTACCTCAGCTTGGTTACACCCATTTCACTGTCAACCACAGTGTGTCTTATGTTGATGCCGAAACAGGTGCACATACTCAGCACATAGAGAGGGCCTGGAGAACAGTGAAGGAAACTGTGTGGAGGCTCAGGGGTAATCGGTAACAGAGGAGTTACTGATAGACCATCTCAGAGTCATTGAATGGCGTGAGTGGCTTGCCCGTAAACATCACAAAGGACCGTTAGGACGGCTAATCAATGACATTGCTGTGATGTATGGACATTAAAAGTCCCTCTAAAATTCTAGGTAGCCTATTATTAACTTGAACCCCTATTCTGGGGCGGGCATTCACCAGTAATGGCAGTGAGTGAGTAATGCTGTGAACTTGTACATTTGCCATTTCTGGCAAATACATTGTGTATACACTACAGATCTGGTCGGCCTCCGTTTATTTTTTTATTTTTTATTATTCCAGTTGCTTATATGCCATGCTGTGTTCTGTTGTGTGTTCAGTGTAATGCAGCTCATAAGAAATGCATGTGGCATGTATCGTACAACAGCTTTTGATTTTCTAAATTGAATAAAAACATGTTTCCCTGTTTCATATGTGGCATTTATTTTGTAAACTATAGCATCCAGAAAAGCTATTCCTCATTTACCAACATGAGTTAAGTATTTGTTAATAGTTAACATATGCTATTGGGACGTTATTCTAAAGTTGCAACTATTCTTCATTTATTAACATGAGTAAATGAGGAATTGTCGCAACTTTTGAATAACGTCCCAATAGCATATTAACAAATGCTTAACTAGACATTAGTAAGTGATTTACTAATGGCTTGTTCATAATCATTAAGTATTTAACCATTATGAATAAATAGCATACCGTTGATGAGTTCACTGATAGTCTGGGGGTAACCACCAAGCGTAACTAACTGTTAACAAATATTTAACAAGACATTAATAACTCTTTGACTAATGCTTTATTAATGATCTATTAAATAGTTATTAGACATAGTTATGGATCCCTTTTACTATTAGCAAAGTATGAACTATTAACAATGAACTATTAATAGATGCTTAACAAATCATTAATGACTCATTAACTAACAGTTTATGAATGATATATTAACAATTTATTATATATATTCTATATTATATATAGTTATTAATGCTTAACTAACTATTATCAAATGCTTAAGAACTCATTAATAACTCATTAACTAACAGTTAATGATCTATTAACTAGTTATAACGGATAGTTATTCTAAAGTGTTATCCATTATTGTGATGTCAGAACAGGCCAGCTCCATATATGGAGTTCTAGGGGTGATCAGGTGTGATCAATTGTGACTAAATTCGACTGAGGGACTGCATTGGATTCTTTTGAATTTTCGTTTCGTTTTCATGTCATATGAAAGCAGGGAATCATAGCTTCAAATTGACATATTGGTTGTTCAGTTTGACCCACCAGTTTTGGAGATATGGCTTATAGAGTAATGTCTTGCAGAAAACAGCTGTTCACTTCTGTGGTCTCTAACATTACACCTAGGTATACATGTTTAAGCATTTATTCATTATTATTATTATTCATTTTGGGGAAGAAAAAAATGTGGTGGTGGAGTTTAAATAATAGTGCCACCTCATAATTGTAAAGTGCATTTTCAATAATTGAATTAACAAATTTGTGTTTATTAAGTACTTGGTTAGGTTAGTTATAATATAAGCATAATCTATGTCATAAAAAAGGGGAAAAAATTATATTAGGATCCGTTAAGGGAACCGTTAGGAACCGGAACCATTAAGAGGGATCCGGTAAGGATCCGGAACCGTGGTCTTCCGGTTGAACATGTGATCAGGACAGACGCATGAATGAGTTGCTCCCAAGGTTACTAATCAAACGCAGCGCGCGGAGCGGGCGGAGTCAGTTCAGTCAGTCAACCTCAAGGGAGGTTCTTGTCATGCTCAAAGGCCCATACTATGCTCAAGGGGTTAACATGCTGCATTACTATGTGGGAGTATACGTGTGTGCAAGTCTCACACGTCATTCGCCGATGCGGCAGTCAGCTGACTAAGTGGGCAGGCTACTTAAGCTCACTAGACTCCATGCTCTTCCTGCCTTCCTCTGCTCATGGTTCCCGGTTGTATGTGATGTTTTCTGTTCCTCGTGGTTATTGCTGCTGCCTTTGCTGTCCCCGTGTGCAGCTACTGCTGCTTAAATTATGCTTCTCAGCTTCTGTCCATGCTGTGATAAGGGCCTGAAGGTTGTATGCAAAATATTAAGTTTGATATGATTCTGCTAATGCTGCTGAGCTCGATTATGTGGCTTCAACAAGCTTCATAATAGCCTGTTCTGGTAATTAAGCCAGATGCACAGACAGTGCTGCAGCTTCTATTGTAATGTGGTACGTGTCTAGTGTCTACAGTCAAAGCCACGCTTTCATTTTGCTGATGTTTTGCCAAGTCAGCTCAGGTGCAGTGTTTGTCCCCTCCAGCTATGGGTCCTCAACTCATGTGCAGTGGTTGCCACATGCACTTTTATAAGCAACTTTGGGCTTGTTTTCTGTAGTTAATCGTTGTTCTGGGGTTCTGTCATAGATCCAAATGACCTTGTCCATGAAATGTATTGTTTCAAGTCATTGTAGTCATTAGGGTATATATATATTGTAATCTAAGTTCTCACGTGGTGAGTCCTAGGTATGGGATGGTTCTACACCTAGTTGCTTTCTTTCTCAAGATCTGGCAACTCTGCTGCCTGTTTGTCTCCAGTTTCATTCATTTTGAAGCAAGACTTCAGTCACACTCTGCTTACTCTAGTATTACTTAACACTTTTTATATGTGCTTTGAAAGTATTGCCGTGAGTTAACTACATTAATGGCAATCTCTATAGATGTGGTGCTTTACTGCTTTGTAGCCATGTGGTTGTTGAGGTTTCCTCATTGCCATGAGGGTTTGTTCATGCTAAACTAATGCTAAAGCTAGCACCCTTTCTCCCTGTGATTTATTATGTTTCAGTTTTGAATTTATATGTGGCATAGTTATTATTCTTAAAGTTTTCCATGTTTCCATTCAGGACAGTATCATAACATAAGTTATTGTTAATTCATCTCAATCGATTCAGTTATGTGCAGTGTCAGAGTTCAGATCAATATATACGTATATAGCGTCTTGTCACCGTGCGTCCCATTGCCCATTTGTCACTTTTAATGTCTCAGATTCATATTGTATGTTCTGTTGATCAGTCCTTGAGTGGGATTAGGTAATGGCAGTTGCTTCGTGGGACTGAAGATGTTTCAGAAGGTGGTAGGTTAGCAGCTCGCTGCGTTGCTTCATTTCTGCACAGCTAACATCCACTGCCAGGAGCTCTAAATTGAAACTCCTAAGCAATAATTCATCAGTTATCCGTGAGAGGATCTGGGTTGAAGGAAGGCAGCCATAGACTATGTCTATGTTCGCAGCAAGTTTGGCTTCCGTGTCGCAGTGCTTGTGCGACCTATCGGTTGTGGTTTCCCCGGTGCAGTCTGGGGAATGTACTCTGCCAGTTGTATTCAGATCAGTAATTGATTTGATGTCGCTCAGTGCCACTATAGTATTGAGTAACAGCATTAGGAAAATGTAACCAAAATGTATCCAAGTGTAACCCTAACCTTAACCCAACAGGATAATTATGTCATAGGTATACATGGAGGCCTCTTATCTGGTCTCGAAACGAGCCTCCAGATTCCCAAGGCCGCCCCTGGTTAGTTGTGTGACCTCATGCAGTGTGTCATCAGGACGACGGATCCAAATGTTTGGCTCATGGTGCTCATTAAACGTCTATGTTAAGTAGTCTATAGTCGTGCAAGATGGCCAGTATATCTTGTTAACCTATTCAACGTCGCAGTTAGTAGGGATGGGGCAGATTTTCTTGTGGCTGCTTGGTAGCTACTTTATCAGGTGGAATCCTACTGTAAGCCTACTTTTTCTGGTACTAGCTCAGCGGCCTCGTGGTTAGACGTGTCCGCCCCCGGACTGGGAGGTTGCGGCTCGATCACCGGCTCAAAAAATGGGACCCAGTGCCTCCTTCGATCCTCTGCACTCGGCACCAATGGTCGGAATGGAGTAAGTCCCTGCGTCATACTAGCGTCACATCCAGGGGCTGTACGTGTACATCAATCTGCTCACTCTACTGAAACAAGAGTTAGGCTCCTGCCCTCGGGCCTCATGACTCGGCAAGGCTGTTTTCTGCTCATCTTAGTTATTGCAACTAATGGCATTGGATGACAGTAATCAATTCATAGTTAATTGCAGATGTTGTCAATCAACCGTAGCCTTTGTCATTGCTTCTTCATAGAAGCTGTTTAGCGTTGTGTTAAATTAATTAATAATATTAATTAATTATTAATAATAACTAATATTTAATACAAAAAATTGGCTATTCAGGACAGGTACATATATAGGCATGCTTTCTCTCAAAGCATATCATGTTTTATCTGTTATCTGTGGCTCATTCGTTCATCAGGTCATGACCCCCAGATGATCTTTTGGTCCTAAGCTTTCTTTCAGCTCAATCACAGATGTCCTGGGTCGCTCAGTCAGGAGATTCACCAATGCTTCTTCAGCCGGTGTGGGCCGGTTGGGGTTTCTTCGAAAGTGATGGTTCTAGTATCTAGCGAAGAAGTAAGTCCATCACCATCACCCGTGTGCAGGCTGCAGCGCTGTCGATCCTGCACCATTATAGATTGCTTGCATGGGTCATCTCATCTTAGTTCTGGACGAGAGTGGTATCGACCAGTTCTCGGGTCTGCATGACATGAAGCTTAACTTCTTTAAAGCTCAGAATCAATTGCTCAAAGGCCGCTTGAGAGCATATGCCGCTCATGTAAGTTAATTCATAAAGGGTCTCTATCAGGTCCAATGCTGGCCTACTTGAAGTGCCTAAAAGAATGTGCACAAAAAGAGGCAGCTTTTTGCTTCTACGGCCCAACAGCCTGGAATCAACTTCCATTCGAGCTCAGACACGCACCCTCTGTAGACATTTTTAAATCTCAACTCAAGACTCACCTCTTCACTCTTGCTTTAGTTGAGTTTTACTATGCACGTTCCTACCCTGCCCTGACTGATTTGCTGCATGTGGTGTTTTTATTTGTTTTTATTTATTTTATGTTCTTATATTCAATTTTGTTCTTTGCCATTGTTCTATCATTTTAACTACTTGTGTTTTATTGTATTATATTTTGTGTGTCCTGCCCTGTGAAGCACTTTGAGCTGCATTTATGTATGAAAGGTGCAAATAAAGTTTATTATTATCACTTGGGTGTTTAAATAGTTTAGGATTAAGATCTAAGGCTTCTCTTTAAGTATTGGTATATCGGCTCGTGGGTGTGGGAAGTCTCTCCCTGCTTAGGATCCCCTATTCACTCTTTAATTCATTCAGTCAGGATGAAGTATAAGTAACTCTGTCTCTGCTTGTGTCTTTTAGTTCTGCATTGGGCAACCTGCTCTGGCTGCGTTCCGGATTCCGTAAGGTGGCGTAAGCCCTGCTTAATCGGCTATCGGTCTCCTCAGCACATCCCTGGCTACTCCCGATTCTACTGCCACGCTGATGCACCAGTCGCCACCTGAAACTCGGCCAATGGTCCTCAGCTGCCCATGAATCATCATGTGCATCTAATCGGAAGAGCTTTCAGTTGTTTATTCAGGATGTAATGAGTGCAAGTGCTGTATTCAATCAGGAATGGTAATCTTATTACCTTCATATACGGTGGTCGCTGGGGGTAGTTCAATTGGTGGCATGTCACAAGCTAATGTTAATAATGGTTCGTTGATGTTCCTCTACAGTGGCATTAAAGGAACATCGGGGTAATTGTGGTTCCTCACTCTGGCGTTAGAGGAACGTCGGGGTAACATAAATGGTTGCACTACATGTAAGATCTGTGAAATAGTTCAGGTAAGCCTCACGGCTATGGCATGCACCATGCAGTCATAGCTACACGTAGCTCACGTAAGGTTAAAATATCCGTGCAGGATCCAGAAATGCATAGCTTGCATTTTGTCACTATCAAGTGGGACATCTGCCCGGATGTGTATCGGTTGAGAATTCCCGTAGGCTGATGGCGTTTCCTCATAAGGAACATCGGCGTAATTGGGCCAATGGTGTGTCCTCATACTGGCAGTAGAGGAACATTGGCGTAGCACTACACGTAAGCCCTGCGAAAGCAGTTGTAGAATATTCCTCTATAGTGGCAATAGAGGAATGGCCTATCGGCGAGCACAGCCATGCAGGCCTTTTTCAATTTAAGCTTAAGGTTAGTATGCTTGCACTCCAATCCAAATGGGTTGAGTCCGGCTTTCACCCCACACATTACTTTTCTCAGAGATAAGCCTCACGGCTGGCAGTCATGGCTACACATAGCTCACGTAAAGTTAAAACATCCGTGCAAGATCCAGAAATGCATATCCGTTGCATTTCGTCACTATCGAGTGGGATATCTGCCCGGATGTGTGTCGGTTGAGCTTTCCCGTAGGGCGTTCTCGGTTCTGCTTTGTTGGGGGGGTTAGCAAATCCGTGCAGGCTCCAGAAATGCATATTTGCATTTCGTCACTGTGCATTCATAGTGGGTCACCTGCCCGGATCGACGGTGAGAGTTCACCGAAGGTATGTGTGTTGGGGGGTTATTGTATATCTATCTTCCTGCTCTTATGTTTTATGATGTTGCTTAATCATGCCGAGCAGGGAGAAATCCAGCAGAGCCGAACGCCAAGTCAAATATCATATGCACACTCATTACTCATTCTGCAATAAATATTGTTTAATCTATTCGTGAGTTGTCTAACTGAAATCAAACGCAGCGCGCGGAGCGGGCGGAGTCAGTTCAGTCAGGCAACCTCAAGGGAGGTTCTTGTCATGCTCAAAGGCCCATACTATGCTCAAGGGGTTAACATGCTGCATTACTATGTGGGAGTATACGTGTGTGCAAGTCTCACACGTCATTCGCCGATGCGGCAGTCAGCTGACTAAGTGGGCAGGCTACTTAAGCTCACTAGACTCCATGCTCTTCCTGCCTTCCTCTGCTCATGGTTCCCGGTTGTATGTGATGTTTTCTCCCACCACCACCCCAGCACCACCGGTGGGCTCTGCTATCTATGCTCCCCATGGGGGGGTTATTGTATATCTATCTTCCTGCTCTTATGTTTTATGATGTTGCTTAATCATGCCGAGCAGGGAGAAATCCAGCAGAGCCGAACGCCAAGTCAAATATCATATGCACACTCATTACTCATTCTGCAATAAATATTGTTTAATCTATTTGTGAGTTGTCTGACTGAACTATAACTATTAGAACTTGGACTAAAACCGAGGCATTTCTTAAACTAATAGTCTCAAAATATACTCAGTATATTCTTTGTAAAATAAGAACTCTCAACGGGGACCCGTTGACTTGCTGTGCCACCGCCATGGCAGGAAAACACACCACCAGACAAACAAAAGGCTCTACTACCGAAGCCCCGGCCACGCCAGGTGACAATACTCTTTGGATATACCTTTGGATATATATACCTGATTTGGACAAACGCCGTCATATTTTAATCACGGAGTTAACTTCCTCACTTACTGCCACTCTGAAGAGGGCCATTGATTCGGCACTAAAGCCGCTTTATGAAACGCTGGAGGAGGTGGAAGCCAAAACGACCACCCACGCTGAGACTCTGTCTGACATTGAGGCCACGCTAACCGATCATGCTGATCGGATAACAGCCCTGGAGAGCACTTGTGCTCATCTGCAGTCGGAGAATGAATCCCTCAGAACCACGATAGATAATTTAGAATTAAGATCCAGACGCAACAACTTGCGCGTGGTCGGAATCCGGGAAGGGGTGGAAAGAAATGACCCGGTCAAGTCCATGTCCAAGTTCTTCTCTGAAGTGCTGGGCCCAGACTTCTTCCCCTCCCCGGTGGTTCTCGACGCCGCACACCGCATTGGCCCGACCCGCAAAGCAGACGGAGGAGGCGACCAGAGACCAAGGCTTTTCATAGTAAGATTTCACTACCTTACTGACAAAGAACGCATTCTGAGACGAGGAAAATAATTACACCAGCTGCAGTATCAAGACGATAAAATATGTGACAAATGCTGTTGCCAAAATGCGAAGCTCCTTCCTCGATGTGAAAAGCTCTCTATTTGAGCAAAACGTCAAGTTCACCCTCCTCTACCCATGCCGTCTACGTGTAGACCACAACGGGATAAGAAAGTTCTTTACCTGCCCCAAAGAAGCACAAGCGTTCTACAATCTCCATTTCCCCGTCCCCGAAACCACCTCTGGGCCTGAAGCTACCCCTGATCTAATGTAACCTGCTGAGATGCAATACACACACACACACACACACACACACATACACACACACACGCACACACGCATACGCACGCACAGCTCCGTGCCAGACTACAGGACAATCTTGAATAGTATTTTCGTTTTTTATTTTTATTGTTTTATTCTTTACTCTCCGTCCCGTCCCCCCTTCACGAGCTGAGGACGCACCCACGGATCGCAATAACTGTATTAATTCCAACCTCGCTCGGACTCTCTCATCTAACACAAGGTAGGCCTATGTTACATTACATAATAGCCTGCTATGGAGCAGTATGGACATACTCATGACGTCCAGGACTTGACCCATATAAAGAATGGACAGGCCATTGACACGAATTATTATTATTATTATTTTTGTATTAGGCCTATCCCCCCTTGCTTCATTATGATTTAAAAAATGAGAGAGAGGGAAAAAAAGAAGAAAAAAAAAAGAATGATAACCTGCTATTTTGGTATCTCTTATAACGTTTGTTTTATGGAAAAGGGAAGCGGAAAAAAGAGGGGAAACGTATATTTTGTGATGTCCTTTTATCTTGGTTCTACATGGCTGTGTGAAATCCCATACAAAATAAACTTGTTATTTGTTGGTAGACTTAACTATCTTAAAATGATCCCCATTTACGAGGCTTAAGAGAAAGAGCCAAACTGGTACTGTAGCAGGGGAGGTCGGACGGCCAGCCCAATAGCTATAGCGCGACCCGTGCATATAGTAGCCTATATGTATGCTCTCTGCTTTACTGTGCCCAACCCCCCCCCCTTCTCCCCCGTTGGATCTCTTTCTCTGCTCCTCTTTCCCCCCAGTTAGTAGGCTACATTATGTGTATCATCACATTATCATTTAAATGCTTTACCAATCCCACCACTAAACTAGCCGTGCAGGCCCACTCTGCACCTGTCTAAATGGACAAATTAGATCTATAACAACCCACATTAATTAACTCACGTATTTGTTGCTCACCCTACTTAAACCGTTTTTTATAACACACTGACCTACTGAAGGACTTATGTTTGGCTGAAGACTTCAGCCAAACATAAGTCACACGGTCTAGATGGTTAAATACTATGCCATAATGTGTCACATTCCCTTTAATTTTCTTAGTTTGTTTTTAGCTATATATTTTATATTATATTATTATTTATTTATTTTGGGGGTTTTTTACCCGTCACCCTGCGTTTACACTTATGTACCACAAGAGGTCAGCATGTCTCCTTGTCTTTTTAATCCTTGTTACCTCCTTTTTGAACTCACTTCTATACTAAAGTGGGTGACATGAACCCCCCTCGTTTTACTTTTCTTTCACTATTACTATTACAACGACTCCTGATCAGTGACGTAGTGTTAATCTTAATCATAATTTATTAAAATATATATATATATGTATATATATATTATTATTTTTATTCCCTCTGCTACGTACTATGATTATCACTACTACTATTGTTGCTAATATTATTAGTATTATTTATTTACTTTTTGTACTAGTATTATACTTATTATATTTATATTTAATTATTTATCTGCACCAAGATGTACAGAAGTAGCCCACGATGATCACACTGAGTTATCTTAGTCTCCAAACTGAAGCTTTGTGGTTTAGTCACTCGACACTATACCTAAATTCAACCTGGAGCCTCTCTTGTCCGACAACTCATAGGCCCGACGGGGCATACGTCCGACGGGGCATAGGTCCGACATATATATCATAGATTATAATAATTAATTAATTAATGGTTAATTAATTAGATAAAGATCTATAATAGATCTCACTCTCTCTCTCTCGCTCCGCCCGCTCGCTCACTACGGCTTTTCGATACGGCTTCAAACCCCTATATAAGGAATTAAAGAAAGTCGCTCGGTCTCTCCCCCCCCCCCCTCTCTGTGGGGTGGGGGGGGGGGGAGACGCACGTATATGTTGAATTGAAATAAATACGTCTCTCTCTGTATGTATTGCTCGCTGGCTTCTATACCTTAATTCTATAGGAGAGAGAGAGGGAGAGACCGCTCGCTGTCTCTCTCAGCCCTCTGTGTGTGTGTGTGTGTGTGTGTGTGTGTGTGTGTGTCTTCAAAGAGACGCGCGTGCCGCGTATATGTTGAATTGAAATAAATACGGTCGTCTGTCTCTCTCTGTATTGCTCGCTGGCTTCTATACCTTCATTCTCTTGGAGGGAGAGACCACTCGCTGCATGTCTCTCTCAGCCCCCTCTCTCTGTGCGCGCGCGCGCGTGTGTGTGTGTGTGTGTGCGTGCGCGCGCGCAAAGAGACGTGTGTCACATCATGCATACATGCCAATTTGAATTGAAATAAAATACAGAAAAGCTCACACCCGGGGACATAGGCTTTATAAGTTAGTTTATAAGTTATAACATAGGACATATCCTATAGGCTTTATAAGTTTGCAAATAATGTCCGTTTATGCTTAACGGGGGTTATGAGGCACGTTTAGGCCTATTACGCAAAATGGTGTCAGACCCCTATGGCTGCTGTGTGCAAATTTGAGTAAGGGCTACTATTTGGACATATAAACCATGGCTTCACAACTTAAGTGCTCCATTATTATTATTATTATTATTATTATTATTTCGGAGTTGGAGTTGGAGCACGCTGCCTTCCTGATGTGATTTAAATAAATAAATAAATGCATGGGTTGTAGTGGCCTTTGCATGTTCCAAACTTAATAGCTACCCAAATTAGTGTATATAGGCCTATGAAAAAAGACAAATATTCCGTGGCACCACACCTGGCAAAATTGCTTTTTTCTTGAAATAGGCTACACAAATGCAAGTCAACTTGTGAAATAATGGCTTAATAATTTTAACTTACTGTATGATAATGACGCATATAAATCACATATAGGCTACTTTTAAACATTAAAACATTTGTATTAAAAAAATTAACAAAAATCACCTTTTACAAATGTTTTAATAGCAAAGCATTCAGTGATTTGGGTGATTTGGAAAAAAAAACCCAGTCCTCCATGGTAACAAGATGGGCACATGCACGCTCTACAGTGGGGGGGACATGCGACAGGCCGCACCAATCAATCCTGATTGGAGGAAGGCCCCTCTCATCCTGATTATATGAAGGCTTTGCCACCCAAAGCCCAAACCGAAACTAGGGTTTTTTTCTTACCCCAGGGGCTCACTGGGGACAGGGAGGAACTTCTTATATGATCAGCAAACTTAAGAGTAGGGAGGATTATCCAAAAAATAAGAAAAAATAAGTGATATTTGAATTAAGTGAAATCACTGAATATATTAAAAAAATAATCTTGAAACACTGACACTTAAAAGTGAAACAGGGTACAGTGACAGTGACTTATATGCAAAGCACACATTTTTATGGAAAAACAAAAATCACCTATAACAAATAGTATAGTAAATAGTGCTAGAACTGCACTGTCGAGTGCTTATTTGCTTGTTGGTTATAGGGTTAGGGGTTAGGGTTAGCCATCTTGGAGCAGCCGCCTGCGGAAGACCTCAGTGCTGTGAAAACAATAACAAACAATAACAATAATAATATTAAAAACATTGGAATCTCGAATCAAAGAAGTAATTATGTCTATTTTATAGACAGTAAGTGCGCTCATTTGTATTTTTCTTGACTCACCTCATGTGAAGTGTTGTATCACATAACGGACGGCATCCCAGTACTGCCCCATATCACGTTGGCCCCGCCGCAACTGTAATTTGAGGCGAATGATCTTGGCCTCCAAACGCCGCCATTTCCGACGCATCGGTGGACCAGGTGATCCACGGCGGGCTGCCCTGGCAGTGTTTTCTGTCCTGGCTTTGCTCATCCTTCAAATATGAAATGAATATCCAGAGGTTTGGGTGCCGCCTCTCCAGTAACTGATTCCACCTGTGATGAAAGGCTAAAGTAGAAAGAAAAAAAATGTTTTCATAATGATAAAATAAAACTGTTCAGACATCTCCAAATTGTATCTATATCTTTCAATGAAAGATGCCCACCCGCTAAGCAATTTTAAATGGCCGTCTAAAACCATGTTATAACCGGTTTATATATATATAGTAGAACTGTGCCTGTGGGGCCTCTACAGCGGTGCCCGTTGGACACTGGCCTATTGGAACGATGCAAGTTGGAAATGCATGCCCCGCCCAGATATTATGTCCGTCTCCCTTTTATGCCCATATATGGAGTTCTGTGTCAGGTATGCCCAAATATGGAGTGTTGTGAGGTCAGAACAGGCAGCTCCATATATGGACGCATGGGCAGGGGCCCGGTCCAGAGCCCGGTCAGAGGCCTTTTTGGGGCGGTTCTAGACCGTGGGTCTGAAACGCTGTGGTGTGAAACGCACGTGTTGAATTTGAAGTCGGTGGGGCTAACGGTTGTCAAGTTACGTGGATTACACACATACATACATATAGACAGAGACTTGGTGCATTAAATCTTACATTCAACATTGTTGTTGGTCCTGTTTGAGATGGTTCTCATGTGGACGTTCCACAGTGCTACTGGAAAGCGGCACCCATCTCGGATGTAATTCCTGTCAACATATCCGAAAAAGTCCTCTAGGTCTTCGAATCTTTGCACCAGACGTCTTGTGGACCTCTTCTGGACCAGCCTCCGGAATTTCTCCTGCACCGTATCCTGGGGCAGGTACCTGTAATACATGATTAACAGAAAGTAATTATTATAAATTAAACAGCTCTTAACCCAGGAAAAGGATAGCAATAACGTGAAATTTGACCTATATAGAGCCTTATGGATAACATGAGACAGACTTTTCTGGTCCGTCCCATGGGTCACCATTTTACTCCCCAGACAAAAACAGAAATGTCATTTTTACAACATAGGACACAGGCCTATCACATTTTCACATACCCGATGGCCATGACCTTCCGGATACATTTCTTCAGTTTTTTATTATTATGATAGGGCACAACCAATCCCAGCTCTTGGACGCGTCTCCACAATGATTGGCAAAAATGGAAATAGCAGGCACTCAGCCTGCTATCTCTCAGCTCTGCCTCTAGTGCGAGAAGGAGTGAAGACTCAAAGTCAGTCACAACTCGTCGTGGTTGCCATTCATTGCCCGTCACGTGATGTACTTTCCGTTTGACATGCCTGAGAATACTCCGGTATTGGCCCACCGTTTTCTGTGTCGCCAGGCACATGACCAAAGGGATCACTCTCTCCATGAACCTGTAAAAACAAGTGACATTTATATAAAGTAATAGTGCAGGTATAGAGTGGCAAAGTGAGTTTAATGTTGTTTCATGTAATTTAATGCAATCAAATAGGACTTTTCAGTTTGGATGTATATGGACTGTCAAGGCCAGAAAGTACTTTTTTGCCACTCAGTAGGGGTTCCTGCATAACTTCTGGGTAAGATGATGATGTCATATACCCTCTATTGCCTTAAAAAGCATACAAACATGACAATTGTTCACCCCACCTGTAGTTACACAATAATAACAACTACCTATCCCTGGTCCCAAGAACCAGGGCTATATTTAGCATGAACGGTTTTTTTCATCGATAAAAAAAAGGTAGATAAACTGAAATAAAATATGTTATCACGTATACAGTATAATTATTGAATTCTTTATTTTAAATTGTCAATTGCTTTAAATTTACTTAACACAAAAAATGCTGGAAACGTATCCATACGCTTTATTAATATCGAACGCCGTACGCGCGAAGCGTATCTATACGTTTTATACGTTTTTTTATTGCTTACTGTACATCAACGTCCTATGCTCCAGGACACCGAAGAAACTAACAGCGATCCTCTCCAGGAAGGTCCAATATGTGATCCGGGAGTAAAAAGCCCCTCCCTCCTGAAAAGAGGTCTGTCTGTGGCGAAGACGCTCCCTCCTCCAATGCCTCCATTACACGTATGGGTCTGCACGGCAACGGCATAGACCAACGCAGATGTCAGGGCATCTAAAATGGAGTTACCCATACTCTAGTAGTAGTCTAGTGTCTGTGAATACACTCGATTCCCCCTCCCCTCCTGTTTCTACATGGTTTCTCCCGAGGAATCTTTGTGGGGGGAGTCTCTTCTGCCCGGATCGCATTGCAGTTTGAGTTCCCCCCCCACTGGCCCCAGGCCACACTGCGCCTTGCAATCGCCTTGCACCGCTCTCTCATTCTCGGAAAAAGATATAACGCAGTCGTGTCGATTTGCCCTCTGCCAGTATATAAACCAAGAATAATCTTCAACGATCGCCATTTCATAACGTTTTCAACACGCACACGGCACACGCCATGATCAACTAACTGCCTGGCTACGTCTTCAGTCTTCACCAGCCATCGCTATCCGTTGTGTGCATCGCCATCGCGTCTTCACTTTGTTTGTTTGGGCAAGAAGCACGATCAGCGATGGAAAAGAGCTTTATATCCACGGCAGATAAGTAATGACGTATTATCGAAGGACCGCCATGATCAACTTACTGCCTACGTCTTCGTCAGCCAATGCAGCCATCATCGCTATCCGTTGTGTGATTGTGGATGTAGGCTATATCCACGGTATCGAGAGAGACGCCCGGCTGTGATATAGGTCTTATCACTGCAATTATAATGAATAAAAAGGCTACAATCACACAACGGATAGCGATGGCTGCATTGGCTGGTGACAACGTAGCCTCGGTCCCAGGCAGTTAGTTGATCATGGCGGTCCCTCGATAATACGTCATTACTTATCTGCCGTGGATAAAACTCTTTTCCATCGCTGATCTCTACTATACGTGCTTCTTTGCCCAAACAAAGTGAAGATAGCGTTGTCCAACAAAGCGGCCAGTTATTTGATCATCTCTCTCTCCTGTGCTTCTTTCCTCAAACATGTCCAGACATGTCAACCTCAACCACTAAACTCACCGATCCAGTAACGCATCGTTCTGAAGGCAGATATAAAAATAAAAATAAACATAAATAAATTATTGTCATATACATACTACACACTGAATGAAAGCCCTAATTGTCTACTTTTAGGAGGAAAACAAATACATAATATTGATCCCATGTACAGTTTGTCAGTAGGCTATTGAATGCAGTTGTTCAGGTCCAACTATTATTCACAAAATAAGGCCTATAGCGACATGTACATATTATATACCGTATGAAACAGAAGACCCTCTGCTTTCATAAGAAAAAAACTAATACTGTAATAATAATAAAAATCACACCCCTGTGAAGTGAGCATTTCCTCATGAAGTCATCATAGCGAGTTATAAAGGTTTAAAGTCACAGAGATTGACAGGCAGATATAAACATAAATTAATTATTATCATATACATACTACACACTGAATGAAAGCCCTGAATGTCTACTTTTAGGAGGAAAACAAATATACAAATATATACAAATATAGTTTGTCAGTAATTGGCTATTGAATGCAGCTTGCGCCCACCAGAGAGGATTTCAGAAAATTCATGGACCAGAAGAACTATTATTCACAAAATAAGGCCTATAGCGAAATGTACATACTATATACCGTATGAAACAGAAGACTCTCTGCTTTCATAAGAAAAATACTTCTACTGTAATAATAATGAAAATCACACCCCTGTGAAGTGAGCAGTGCAATGTTGCGCAACATTCGCTATAGGCCTTATTTTGTGAATAATAGTTCTTCTGGTCCATGCATTTTCTGAAATCCTCTCTGGTGGGCGCAAGCTGCATTCAATAGCCAATTACTGACAAACTATACATGGGACCATGTGTATTTGTTTTCCTCCTAAAAGTAGACATTCAGGGCTTTCATTCAGTGTGTAGTATGTATATGATATTATTTGTGTTCATTTTTATATCTGTCTGTCAATGTCTGTCAACTTCAACCTTCCATATCTCTGCTGTTTTTTCAAAAGAGCAGCGTGCTGCGAAAAGCAGGTGTTAGAAAAAGGTCAATATCTCCAGAATGGAAGATGGTAGAATCATATTTTTTTTTTTTAAATTGAAGTGGACTAGTTTGGCTTCCTTTTGATTTATGCGGTGTGATTCTCGCTATAAGAGGCCCCTCGCTGTGGGCCCCGAAAAAGTTCAGAAGTCCCAATGTTAATCGCTCAGCACCACCAAGCCTGAGCAAATAGAAAACTCTAGCAATCAATGTGTTAATCTTGGACTATAGTGATATTAATACTAAATGCCTCTGTGTATATGTAGGCTATTATGTAATTTGTAAGTTGATTAGATGTCATGGTCTGCATACCATATCTCCCTGTCAGCCACCCCCACTCTCCATTCCTACCCTCATCATCGTCATTGTCACACACCTGTTCCCACTCCATCCCAGCCCAGCAGTGCCATGCCCCTTTTCACACCTGAGAACATTTCCCCAATCAACCCACCTCCTATAAAGACTGGACTCATTACACACACAAACTGTGGGAACATAAACCATTGTCCGGTGCGCAACCTTTCCTGATGTTTCCTGTGATTAGCCTGTACCTGGAATTCTGTGTCTGTAAGGTTTTTGGACTTATGTGTTTTGCCTTGTTTTGCCTTTTTGGATTTTTGCCCTTTACTTTTGAAAAGTTTGGCCAAAGGGCTGCCCTGAGTTTCCTTGCTTGCTGCCTTGTGTTCTAGCTAACCTGCTTTATTTAATAAAACAGTGTTTGAAACTACTCTGCTCTGCATTTGGGTTCTATCTCCTGCTCACCGTGACAGTATGTTCCCACCACGCTGAACCCAGCAGACAGAGTTTATTTTTTAGTTTTCTTAGAATTTTTCCTGTTTTTGAACGAGCTGCTGAGGCCTTCCAACATGGCTGATTTGCCGTTTTCATATGGAGACTTTGGAGTGACATGGAATGTCTTTTACGAGGATCCCCAGTTCCTTGAACAACTGGCAAAGTATTGGAGGCGGGATCGGAAGTTTGCTCAGTATATGGGCTTTTTCAGATGGGAGAGTCGGGGAGCCATTTTTCCCGGGCTGCCTCCTCAGGAGGCAGTCCCATCGGCCTCCCCTGCTCTTCGGCCTACTTCCTCACCCAGCCTGCCCAGCTCTCCGCCGCCCAGCCTGCCTGGCTCTCCGCTGCCCGGCTCTCCGCTGCCCAGCCTGCCCAGCTCTCCGCTGCCCAGCCTGCCCAGCTCTCCGCTGCCCAGCCTGCCCAGCTCTCCGCTGCCCAGCCTGCCCAGCTCTCCGCTGCCCAGCCTGCCCAGCTCTCCGCTGCCCAGCCTGCCCAGCTCTCCGCTGCCCAGCTCTCCGCTGCCCAGCCTGCCCAGCTCTCCGCCGCCCAGCCTGCCCGGCCCTCCGCCCGGCTCTCCGCTGCCCGGCCCGCCTGGCTCTCCGTTGCCCAGCCTGCCCAGCACAGCGTTGCCCAGCACCCATGAGCCCTTCCAACCAGCTGTCTCCATTGATGTCCTGCCTGCGCCCTCTGCACCGTCAACAGCCCTATCGGCTGACCTGCCAGAGCCCTGGTCAGTCATCTCCCATGGTGATCTATGTCAGCCCATGGTCTTGGAAGCTCTGGTCTTGGGTTTTCTGCTCAGCTGCTTCCTCCAGCTGCCAGTTGCGGGCGATGGATCTCCATGTCCAGAATCTGCAGCATCCTCCGTCTCTCCTGGGTGTGCAGCATCCTCCGTCTCTCCTGGGTGTACAGCATCCTCCGTCTCTCCTGGGTGTGCAGCATCCTCCGTATCTCCTGGGTGTGCAGCATCCTCCGTCTCTCCAGGATGTGCAGCATCCTCCTCTCCTGAGACTACGGTTCCGCCTGCAGCCCTGCCTCCTGTGTCTACGGCTCCGCCTCTGTCTGAGGCATCCCCGGTGTCACCTCCAAGGTCCTCCGCCTCGTCCCGGCCCCCCGGCCGTCCTCCAGACTGCATGTCCTCTGCCTCGTCCCGGCCACCTGGCCGCCCACCAGATGACATCTTGGCCTCGTCCCGTCCATCAGGCCGTCCACCAGATGGCATCTCAACATCGTCTCAGCCCCCAGGCCGTCCGCCTGACGTATCGTCTCAGCCCCCAGTCTCTGCTTCAGTCTCCCTCCTCCAGACCCCCTCCGCCCACCCTGCTCTGTGTTCCGGGCCAGCATGGTGGGACGTCTGGAAGCCGTCCCTTAAGAGGGAGGTACTGTCATGGTCTGCATACCATATCTCCCTGTCAGCCACCCCCACTCTCCATTCCTACCCTCATCATCGTCATTGTCACACACCTGTTCCCACTCCATCCCAGCCCAGCAGTGCCATGCCCCTTTTCACACCTGAGAACATTTCCCCAATCAACCCACCTCCTATAAAGACTGGACTCATTACACACACAAACTGTGGGAACATAAACCATTGTCCGGTGCGCAACCTTTCCTGATGTTTCCTGTGATTAGCCTGTACCTGGAATTCTGTGTCTGTAAGGTTTTTGGACTTATGTGTTTTGCCTTGTTTTGCCTTTTTGGATTTTTGCCCTTTACTTTTGAAAAGTTTGGCCAAAGGGCTGCCCTGAGTTTCCTTGCTTGCTGCCTTGTGTTCTAGCTAACCTGCTTTATTTAATAAAACAGTGTTTGAAACTACTCTGCTCTGCATTTGGGTTCTATCTCCTGCTCACCGTGACATTAGAGGTATACTGTGGTTACTTTGCGCCACTTGTGCATGTCTTCCTGTCAACCTATCGATCAATAAAGGCAAAAAGCCCCAAAATCATCTTTAAAAAATAATATTAATAAAAAAGAAAGAAAATAAACTACTCTTTCACAAAAACATAATTACCTTCCATGTATGGTCAACAGCTGCAGATATGGTGCTGGACAGCTTTTGAAAGTCCCATCAATGTACACTTCTCGGCATCTGTGAAGTGAGTCAAAGTTTAAGTTTAAATGGCACATTAACAAATAAAAATGTAGTAGCCTATCATAAAGTGAAGATATTGATAGTTAATAAACTTACTGGCCGAGGTTTCGATAGTTTTGGTCTGTTGCGAATACAACGTAGCCCCACTCGTTATTAACACGCGACAGAAAACGTTTACGTTTCCATGTCAAAGCCCACGGCCCCTCGATGGCCACGTTGTCCTCACTTGCGGGAATGGGTGGTAGCACTTTCAACCTGTTCCTATTCATGAAGGTGACCAGCGTATGGAACTCGGGTAGAACCACTCCCGGCCTCGCCCTTCTTGCTTCTCTCACGGCTTCACGGTAGACACGTCTTGAGGGTTTCGTTGGGTCTTGTACGATCATATTCAGAAGTGTGTTCTTAAAGGTTGATCGTTCAATTAGGTCTACCTCTGGCTCATGGTTGTGATGTGGAGGCACCGCCGTCAACACGTGTATCGCGGGGTTCTGTGCATGGACGTCAAAATAACGAGTCAGGATGAAAACGTTACACGTTCTATCCCAGCAGCGCCAATAAATCTTCTCTCCCCGTTCTTTATTTTTCTGGTATCTGTGTCCATCATATACCAAAATCTTTCCACCGCAATTTCCACTCCAAGCCATCTTTGATCAGGTAATGGAGTCGTGTGACGGTCGTCACCCATGTATTGACAATTGGACACACCCGGTCAATTCCGATATAATGAACTATATTAACTATTAACAATTAACTCTATTTATGGGGGATGGGGGGGGGGATATCGGGTAAGGACTAGTGTAAAGAATTTTGCCTAAGCCTTATAGCAACATGCGCTTAGTTCCATTCCATCACCTGCATCTGCATGATCATTACACAGGCCTATTCTAGTCTTTATTTATTTCATATAGTTAAATAAAATCATGTGCTAAGTGGTTACCATAACGGTCTTGTCCAGAAACAACACACATACAAGAGTGTATAGCCTAGTTTATTTCAATTTAAATTGTGCGCGCGCACACACACACACACACACACACACACACACACACACACACACACACACACACACACACACACACACACACACACCCCCACACACACACACACACACACACACAGAGAGGGCTGAGAGAGACAGCGAGCAGGCTCTCCCTCTCTCTCTCTCCAAGTTAATTAATTAAGTTATAGAAGCCAGCGAGCAATACAGAGAGAGACAGACGACAGTATTTATTTCAATTCAACATATACGCGCGTCTCTTTGAAGAGACGCACACACACAGAGAGAGAGAGAGAGAGAGAGAGAGAGAGAGAGAGACAGCGAGCGGTCTCTCCCTCTCTCTCTCTCCAATAGAATGAAGGTATAGAAGCCAGCGAGCGATACAGAGAGACAGACGACCGTATTTATTTCAATTCAACATATACGTGCGTCTCCCCCCCCCCCCCCCCCACCCCACAGAGAGGGGGGGGGGGGAGAGACCGATCGACTTTCTTTAATTCCTTATATAGGGGTTTGAAGCCGTATCGAAAAGCCGTAGTGAGCGAGCGGGCGGAGCGAGAGAGAGAGAGAGAGTGAGATCTATTATAGATCTTTATCTAATTAATTAATGAATTATGATATATATGTCGGACGTATGCCCCGTCGGACGTATGCCCCGTCGGACGTATGCCCCGTCGGACGTATGCCCCGTCGGGCCTATGCCCCGTCGGGCCTATGCCCCGTCGGACGTATGCCCCGTCGGACGTATGCCCTGTCGGACAAAAGGCATGCACTCCAAGACTACAGCCCCTTCCGCTATGTCAAGATCCTTTTCAGATTTGATGTTACAGAATGGCTGCGCCGACGCATGGAGGTTCCACAATCCAAACATAAAGGAATATTCGTTTTTTTCTCCGGTTCATCGTTCGTACAGCCGCATTGACTACTTTTTCGTTGACGGCAAACTACTCCCTAACGTCCTCTCTACACAATACCACGCAATTGTTATAAGCGACCACGCTCCACTATCTCTGGATATACGCTTACAAACTCACTCTAAAATACGACCTCTCTGGAGATTTAACTCCCTTCTTCTCTCAGATGAATCCTTTTGTGATCATATCTCCTCTTCCATTGATTTATTTCTCACTACTAATAGAACCGAGTCAATACCACACTCCCTGGTATGGGAATCGTTAAAAGCCTTTCTCAGAGGCCAAATCATTTCTTACTCTGCTAATCTCACGAAACAATACAAGACCAAAATCAACAGACTCACTAAATCCATCCTTAATCTAGATCATCAACACGCCTTGCATGCCACCCCGGAACTGTACAAGGACCGCTTGAACCTACAAGCTGAATTTGATTTACTTACAACTAAACAAGAAGAATATATGCTTCTACAATCCCGTGGGAACCAATACGAACATGGTGAGAAAGCAGGTTGCCTACTTGCCCACCAACTCAAACGCCAGGCTGCCTCACGCTTGATCCCTCAGATTAGAGACACCTCGGACAACCTGCTTTGTGACCCTGCTGACATTAATGCAACATTTAAATCATTTTATTCCACGCTTTATAAATCAGAGTTTCCCTCAAACACCATTGCTATGGACAGGTTTCTTAATAACATGAACTCACCTACTGTCAACCTTGCTACTGCAAGTGAACTGGATTCCCCACTGAAATTACATGAGGTGATTAATGCTATAAACTCAATGCAAAGTAAGAAGGCCCCAGGCCCGGACGGCTACTCGACTGCATTTAAAAAAAAAAAATCTGATAAAATTGCCCCGGTCCTTTTGGACGTGTATAAGGAATCAATGGAACGTGGTACATTACCATCCACTTTAACTCAAGCTTCAATTTGTGTATTACTCAAAAAAGATAAGGATCCCACCCAGTGTGGCTCGTATAGGCCGTTATCTCTTCTAAATGTGGACGCTAAAGTGTTGGCTAAAGTTCTGGCAGGCCGTCTGGAGAGTATTGTCCCTGACATCATTTCTAAGGAACAGACAGGTTTTATCAAGGGTCGACAATCATTTTTCAACATACGCACACTCATGAACATTATTTACTCTGGCCAAACATTAAAAGCTCCCAAACTCGTTATCTCGTTAGACGCAGATAAAGCATTTGATCGAATAGAGTGGGAATATCTGTTTGCGGTCCTTAGGAAATTTGGATTTGGTGATCGTTTCATTTCATGGATCCGTCTTTTATATACTAACCCCCTTGCCAGTGTGTGCACAAACGACACCCGATCGGAATACTTTAAGCTAGCACGTGGCTCACGCCAAGGATGCCCTTTAAGCCCCCTCCTATTTGCTTTAGCAATAGAACCCCTATCGATAACTTTACGTTCTTCAACACTATTCCAAGGAATTTCTAGGGGCGGAATAGAACACCGGGTATCCTTATACGCAGATGATTTATTACTGTATATCACAAACCCTACCGTTGCGATTCCCAATTTCATTTCCATCTTACACGACTTTAGCTCTTTCTCAGGCTACAAACTCAATCTCCAAAAAAGCGAATGCTTCCCCCTTAACATAACTAATTCCCAACTTCAACAACTTAACTTACCTTTTAAGATCACCCAGTCAGGATTTAAATACCTAGGGGTCCATGTTACTCGCTCCCAGTCGGCTCTACTCTCTGCTAACTTTACACCGTTAATGTCTCAAACTAATTCAGATTTTCAGAGATGGAAGAACCTTCCTCTAACACTAACGGGTCGTATTAACGTTATTAAAATGTCCATCCTGCCTAAATCTTTGTACTTATTTCAAACTATTACGTTATATCTACCCAAATCTTTTTTCCAATCGCTAAACAAACTGATTACAACATTCATTTGGGCAGGGAAGCATCCCAGAATCAGTAAAAATGCACTACAGGAAAGCAAGGCAGAAGGAGGCCTCGCTCTCCCAAATTGTATGCATTATTACTGGGCTGCAAATATCCAAAAAACACTCTACTGGTTACATGATATCAATACTTCCTGGCACCCGATTGAAGCCAACTCCTGTATCTCTACATCCCTCCCGGCCTTACTGTGTTCACCCTACCCAATATCTCTATCTCAGTTTACAAAAAAACAGGTTGTCCTAACCTCATTAAAAATTTGGTTCCAGTTTCGGCGACATTTCAAATTCAGTTCTGCTTCCATTCTAGGTCCTATTACTAATAATCACAGATTCCCCCCCTCTGTTTTAGACGCTTCATTTTTACTGTGGAAACTAAAAGGAATCACTAGTTTCCAAGATCTTTATCATGACAATATATTCTCTAGCTTCGCACTTTTATCAAATAAATACAACCTTCCAAGTACACACCTGTTTCGCTACTTCCAGGTGCGACACTATATATCCACACAATTTCCCTCTTTCCCATCATTACCAACTTTTCAACCATGGGAAAAAATACTAAAACTTAACCCCAATCAGAACTCACTCATCTCTAATATTTACACTAGCATTACATCCCTCAACAGTAATACAAATACAATTAAGAACAGAGCCGCCTGGGAGAATGAAATTAACACAATCTTCTCGGACAATTGGTGGGGTAAGGCAATTGAAAGGGTTAATTCTTCCACTCCGTGTGCACGATTGAGTCTTATACAGTTTAAAATCCTCCACAGGATCCATTACTCCAAAGCCTGACTAGCAGAGATATATCCTAATGTGAACAACAGATGTGACCGATGTAACCACGCCCCTGCTGATCTTAGTCATATGTTATTTTTTTGCCCTAAACTATATATATTTTGGGTCTCTTTCTTTCAAACCCTAACAGATGTCCTGGCACTGGACATCCAACCATGCCCTCGCATAGCCATCTTTGGGGTCCCCAGTGACACACTAATCCTTCAATCCACCCATGCATGCATTCACCTCCCTTTTGGCACGAAGGAGGATTCTGCTCATGTGGAAATCCCCTCCCCCCCACCTATATCCACCTGGCTGGTAGACGTGATGTTTTTCATAAAGCTCGAAAAATTGAAATTCCAAACTAGAGGCTCAATCGGGAAATTCCATGCTAGATGGCGGCCCTTCATAACATACTTCAACGGCTTGGAAACACTCCCGAGCGATCAGTTGTAATTTTATCTAACTGCCCAGCATCAATTTCAACGTCCCAAGGAGGTATGCAGTAGGCTATATTATAATGTTTGTATCTTATTTTCTGTTTGTCACGTTCCTTAATAATTTTTAGTTTTTTATTTATTTTCTATTTTGTTCATTCGTTGTTCTTTTTTGTTTATCTTGCTTATTTTACTATTTGTTTTCTCCTTATTGTGTTGTATTTACATTTATTTTGGTCCTTGTGTTCTGCCTCCCCTGTGCCCCATGGGAGGGTGAACGGGAGGGTGGGCTGAGCAAGCGTGACCACTCTTGGTCACTCTGCCCAGCCCAAGGGGAAGGGTTGCACAAAAAAAACAAAAAAAAGGGCGGGGAATGTCACCAACAACAATGACGATGTGAAACTAACTTTGTACACCTCCCTGGATAAATAGATATATATAGAGAGGTGCTGGAGCCACAAAAGGAATATGAGGAAAAATAAAGGGAAGCTCCGCACACTCAGATCTGCGCACAATCAGTTTATTTTTGGCAAGCTTTCGGTCTACTGACCTTCTTCAGGCATTTACTTGTCATTAACACTTTCAGAGGCAAGGACAATGACCCATGTCTAAAGTCTAGGGGGAAATAATATCTGTTGATGATATAATAGTTCATGCAACCAGACACCACATACCAATATGCTTTGTATAACCACTTAAGGGTTATATGCATTTGCATAGCTGTAAGGACTAGCTTCACCACTCTATAAGGTGATATTTATTGCAGGACAGTCCTATTGTTATTAGGCCAAAACATTAATACATATTACATAATAAAGACATAAAATTCACAGCACTCTTTCAATTGTCTTACTGTAGCAGTGCGCTGTTCATCAAATCGGCCACATTTCTGCAGCTCCTTGTACATCTCACCACGTGGTGCATACTCAAGGATCAGATAGACTCGTGAGCGGTCTTGGAAGTAGTTGTAGAAGCGGAGGATATTGGGATGTCTGAGGAGAGGGAGAAATTAATAGTGTTTAATCTGCTAGTCTACTAGACTGTTTACTAGCAGTTTGCAGAAGGGTAGTATTGGACAGGGTTAGCAAAATCAACAGGGCAAAAAAAAATCTGTATAGGGGTTTCTCTGTAGGAAAATGCAAGACTACGGTTGGTTCACTCGATTGAACTCAACTTTATTGTCACATCACAGGTTTACAGAAATAAAAGGGTGAAATTCTTTATTGGAGAAGCTCCATAAAAAATGGAAAAACTACCTCAACCACAATTGTTTTTAGGTTCATACAAGTTGGACATTTTATTCAGAATCAAACTGGATGCAAATTGAATCTGGAAAGGTCTTCAACTAAGCAAATACTAAGTTATAGGATTGTTAAAATAACATGAACATTATATTACATACATAAATACTAACCTGAGATGGGACTGAATCTCAATCTCCCTTCTCAGCTGGTGCTCCATGCCCTCTTTTTGTCTCCACCAGGCCGAAGGCATGTGGGGAGAGTATGTTTTGCACTCCGTCCGTCCGCGTGTGTGTGTGTCCGTGTGTCCGTGTGTCCGTGAACAGCTAATCTCGGCCACCGTTAACCCGGTCGATGCCATATTTTGCACACACACTCCCTGGATGCCAACCATGAACCTCTGCCCCAAACTTTCCAGAACGGCCTGTTATAGCGCCACCAGGAGGCCGCTTTGTGCAAAACAAGTTTTTCAATGCCATATTTTGCACACACACTCCCTGGATGCCAACCATGAACCTCTGCCCCAAACTTTCCAGAACGGCCTGTTATAGCGCCACCAGGAGGCCGCTTTGTGCAAAACAAGTTTTTGCACAGTACACCTACAGATTTTGTCCAAACATCACGCAAATTGGTACACAGTCTCTCTAGAGCCATTCAACGAAACGGGTCTTTCAGATTTATCAGACTCCATCCTGATTGGTTAAGATTGGCTTCCAAAGTTCACAGGAGTGCTCAGTTTCAAACAAAATGCTGCAAATCATGAACACATCGCGTGATTTCCGTGAAATTGTGCACCCACATTCCCACTAGGCCGAGGACGAAATGCCACATGAACAATTTCAACTCAGCCTCAAGGTGGCGCTATAACTGGCCGAAAAGTGTTTTTACCTCTAACTGCACGGATCTGTGGATAACCTGGTGGAGACCTGTGCCCGGAAGGGCACTTTTTCTAGTTCTATCTGAGACTTGAATATCACCTTCAGCGCCACAGTGGCTTTCACTGACTTCTCCCTAGCAAGGTAAACATTTCCATACTTTCCCTTCCCCAGTGGTCGACCAATGTCAAAGTCATTGACATTGAATGTCCTGATGAGAAGAGAAGGATGCACAAAGTACGGAATCACTGCTTAAGAAAATCAGGCTGAGAGCTTTGTGTGCTCTCAGTGGAAAACAATCATCTGGCTGCTCCAATACACTGCTTTTATAAGCCTGAAAAAAAAAGATCCGGAACCGTTAAAATCCTAACGAATCCCAACCCTATAGTCTTGGCTGGGGACTACGCAACAGACGGACACGTTTCATTGTTTGTTAATCCACCTTTTTATTACAAAACATAAATTTGAATTTCATAAAGTAATTTACATTCACAATGTGTATTCACATATTTACACATCAAGGTCGCTCATTACAACCATGATCAATCTTGGTCTCCTCTTGCTGACTGGCAAAACAATTCACACAAAAACCAATAGGCTAAGTGTATATATCCCATAAGACTGGAATTAAAACAATCAAGTGCATACACATGAAAACAAGTGCATGCAGCACAAGCATACTAATACAGTTAATCACCAGAGCTAGAAGAGGTATGAGAGGTCCAAGCTCATCTACACTGTGCATAATCTCTGCAATAAGCAACAGTAACATATTGGTCCATTTGACACACATTCAGATTGTTCCCTTGTTTTGAGGAATTTTAAGAAGTTTGCCTCGAACATGAATTGCTTCCACTGGAAGCCCGTGAGGAGAATGTCTGAACCAATACACCACAATCCTCAATTTACCCTTTTCAGTCACATGATGTGGGACATGCCACTTTAGCTCCGTTTATAGTCCTGACAACTGACCAAAGGCATTGCCATCGTGCTCAGCTGATACACTTTGTGTCCAGGCTCTGAACCAGGGTCTTTTGGCAGGACAGCAAGATGGCGGGGCTGGCATGCAAAGCCTTCTTCAGGTTGAGCAGGCGCAGGCACTGGGAGCGAAAGCGTGCGTCAAAGAAGGCATACAGGAAGGGGTTGAGGCAGCTGTTGACGTAGGCCAGACAGGTGGCATAGGGGTGAGCCAGGAGGAGGAAACGTAGGAAGGCACAGGAGTCCGGGGCCAGGTTCAGGTAGGAGAGAGCGTCGGCACTCTTCAGCACGTGGAAGGGAGTCCAACAGGCGGCGAATACCACTACCAGCGTGGTGATGGTCCTCAGCAGTCTCCGCTTGCGCTGCTCTTCCTTGCGCAGCAGCCGGCCGTCGAAGTGGCGCGTGACGGTGCATCCGATGAACAAGTAGCACGCCATCATGGCCAGGAAAGGTAGGAGAAACCCCAGGACCGAGGAGCAGAGGCTGAGGCCGGCCACCAGCAGGCTCTCTTTGTTCTTATCCGTCACCACCAGGCTGAAGTCCATGACGCAGGAGGTCCGGTGGCTCGTCTCCTCGTGTTTGGTGGTGCGGAAGATGAGAGTGGGCGCAGCCAGTAGAGCAGACAGGAGCCACATCACTGTCAGGGACGCCCTCATGTGGCCCCGGGTACGAAGCTGTGAGCTGGACATAAGAGGGCACAGAGAGTTGTTTAAAGCTGTTATAGTTAAGTATAAGTATAGCTAAAGGAAAATAACTGAATTTGAACTAATACACATTTTATAAAAACTGAAATAATATTTAAAAGATACCTGTAAAATGGATTGTTTGTTTACAAAACTTTCAAAAAAAGAACTAATCATAGAGAAAATGTGCTTATAGTTTTAATCTTTCTTCTTCATTTCATTCATAAAATAAAATAAAACAACTGGAAACCCCACGTTTAAAACGTCCTATATTGAAATTGAAAATAAAAAAGTAAAAAACCCAAATCAAAATGAAAGTCAAAAACTCCAATCACCTCGAGGAGGAGCGTACGATGGCCAGGTAGCGGTCGTAGCTCATACAGGTGAGGCAGTAGACGCTGGCGTACATGTTCAGGTGGACCACGTAGCTGCTGACCTTGCACAGGGCCACTCCGAAGGGCCAGTGGTAGCCCGTGGCCGTGTACACCGCCCACAGAGGCAGGGTGAGCACGAAGGTCAGGTCGGCCGCGGCCAGGTGGCCGATGTAGACGTCGGCGGTGCGCCGTCGCTTGTCGCCCCGCCGTGCCCTCCACACGGTGAAGATGACCAGTCCGTTTCCGGACAGGCCCAGGGCGAAGATGAGCACGTAGAGCAACGGGACGACGGAGTACGAAGGTCCCCACTCTGAGTAGTCGCACGACGTCTGGTTCTCCTCGTAGTCATAGTACTCGTAGACGCTTTCGTTCTGCATCTCCGTCTCCATTTTTTGTTCCTCTCTGATGATCCCGTTCTCGTATTTTGAAATCTGTATTTTTAGTCTGTGTGTATAGGTTCAAATTAACGAAACTTCAAAAACAACGTTCCGCCGTGTGAAGCTATACTTCTGATGGACGTGATCCCAGGAGAAGTTGTCAGCACTCTGAAGTGTGTCTCACATCTGAGTGGTCTGACCCTTATATACCCCTCCTAGCCTCACCTCCAACCTAGGACATGCCCTAGTCCCATCCTAGGACATGCCCAAGCCCCCTCCCTCCTGACATGCCCAAGCTCCCTCCTAGGACATGCCCTAGCCCCCTCCCTCTTAGGACATGCCCAAGCCCCCTCCCTCTTAGGACCCATTGTTCCTCAATTGGGGGTAACCCCAGGGGTGCACAGAGTACTACAGGGGGTACTTGAGAATAATAACAATAATGACGTAACATTTTAACAAACGTCAAACGTTTTAACATGCTGATCTGTAAAGTGTTAAACCCCCCAAAAACAAACTTGACCAGCACAACTGTTATTGAATTGAAAGCAATAGGCCTAATTTATTAGCCATTGTGGACAAGTTCACGATTGTGTTCTTTTTTAACCCTTTTGTTACACCATATAAATAAACAAATGCAGAATATTCCATAAAAAATATTTCTCGTCAAAATATATTTAAGTACCATCATCCGTGCCCATACCCGAGGCGGGGTTGGCGAAAGGGCCTTTCTGTGTGGAGTTTGCATGTTCTCCCCGTGTCCCCTAGGGTAGGTACCCTCACAAAAAGCATGCAGTAATCCTGGTCTCTAAACTGCCTCCCCCTGGCCAGCTGGGGGGGCCCGATGGAGTGGAAAGGAACTGGTCGGAATAACGTGTTCCTTCCACGCACTACGTCCGGCCGGGGAAACTCTCCCCTGTCAGGTGAAAATAAGCAGCTTGGACTCCTCATGCATTGAAGGAAGCATGAGGTCAGTCCGCTGCCCCCCCAGGTTAGCAGAGGAATTGTAGCGCCCAGGATTGCATTAGATAATTGACACTGCAGGTGAAAAAATGGGTTACAAAATTGTGGGATGAAACATTTTAGGAAAACAAATATATATATTATACAGCAATACATGGCAACTTGAGATACTCTTCTTTAATATTTCGTCATGGCTTTTCAAAAGAATAACAAAAAAATAGATTTCATGGGGGGGCTCTCATGCATGGGGGGGGGGGGGGACATTGGTGAAAAATGTGCATATAATTTTTTTAATATTCTTAAAAAAATATACATTAAATTGGGAACTTCTCCTTTGGTCAACCTATTCATAATGTGTGAGAATACAAATATATAAATATACAAAATATATACAAAAATAATAATAATTTAATATGCGCTTGAGTGCATTCATTCACAGAAAGAACAGTTTGCCAGGCCTAAGTTATGAATCACAAGCGTACATTAATCAAGATATCACAATTATGCCGCAAACAAAATACTAATCATGTGAGATTAAATGGAGTTTCCATGATAAAATTATCACTGCACTATAATTAAACTACATGGAGCATGTGTGGACATGTAAAAATGTAAAATATCACACTATAATTAACAGCATATGGAGCATGTGTGGACATGTCGGTTGTTCTGCCAATGAGCTGTTTAACAATGGAGTGTTCTGTCCATAATGGCTCCTTCTCACACCTCATTGAATGGACATAATTTACATTTCAATAGTTGTTGTGTCATGGCTGCCTACTGTACTGTACATGCTAAACATGTAGGCTGCAGAACAAACTAAATGCAATGGCTTGAGCCATGGTGAACTTCTCAGCAGATATAGCAGGTTGACAAGTTGAATAGAAATGTGCCGTTATGAATATATTTATTTGCAGAGGGCAAGAGGGTCCACTTCAGGAAGGAACAGACATATCTTTTAATATATCTTTTTACTTTACTGGGATCCAGTGGAGGGAGGGGCCAGGATATGGGGTGACAACTTAAACGTTTGAGAACCACATGCTAAACGAAATGGAATAGAGCCTTAAATTAGTATAAGGGTTAATGCTGCATTAGATCAGGTAGACGGCAAACGCCATGTGTGGAGGGGGGGGTCAAAATCCCTGTAAACCCCCAAAATGTATATAAAACACCATGCTATCATCATAGCAGATTATCTATCCATCTCTATCTAAATGTATATAAAACACCATGCTATCATCATATCAGATTATCTATCCATCTCTATCTAAATGTATATAAAACACCATGCTATCATCATATCAGATTATCTATCCATCTCTATCTAAATGTATATAAAACACCATGCTATCATCATATCAGATTATCTATCCATCTCTATCTAAATGTATATAAAACACCATGCTATCATCATATCAGATTATCTATCCATCTCTATCTAAATGTATATAAAACACCATGCTATCATCATATCAGATTATCTATCCATCTCTATCTAAATGTATATAAAACACCATGCTATCATCATATCAGATTATCTATCCATCTCTATCTAAATGTATATAAAACACCATGCTATCATCATATCAGATTATCTATCCATCTCTATCTAAATGTATATAAAACACCATGCTATCATCATATCAGATTATCTATCCATCTCTATCTAAATGTATATAAAACACCATGCTATCATCATAGCAGAGTATCTATCCATCTCTATCTAAATGTATATAAAACACCATGCTATCATCATATCAGATTATCTATCCATCTCTATCTAAATATATATAAAACACCATGCTATCATCATATCAGATTATCTATCCATCTCTATCTAAATGTATATAAAACACCATGCTATCATCATATCAGATTATCTATCCATCTATCTATCTTCTCCTTCTTTGACCAACAGTAAACCAATTAATTTAACCCTGTCGGTTAACAGCACTGAGACTTCTCAAAATATACTGCCCAGTGGCCAACCCAATCAGACATGATAAATGGTGCAGGTAGTTGTGGTATTTGCTTTATATTGGCTTAAACTAAACATCCCCCATAACCAATTTGATAGGGTTGGCAGGCTGCACATGTGTGGGTTGATTGGGTGGGCATTTGTGTCGCAATGCCACACATTGTGAGCTTTGTGATATTGGGATATTTTCAAATACTTGTAGTGGAGTAAACAATTACGCGTCTCTGAAATGTAGTGGAGTAGAAGTAAAAGTGTTGATAATTGGAATTACTCAAGTGAAGTACAAATACCTCAAAATTGTACTTAATTACATTACTAAATGTACTCAGTTACTTTCCTCCACTGCCAACTGGCCAACAGGATCCTGTAAAGTAATGAGGAGACAGATCATCTGAGGTGGGAGATGATGACCTCTGACCTCTAGAGGCTGTTTTATGGCTACAGGTTGAATCACTTCTTACTGTATATTTTACTAGACTTTGAAGAAATATGTGCTCTTTCACACTATAAGTGAGTTCATAAGCAGATAGTTATATAGGCTAAATGTAGATAAAATTCTATTCCATATAGGTGTTATTACTGTACGAACTTTAGTTGTGGAGCTAAAATTGTTAGAGTGAGGACATGTCAAACTCGTATTTTATAATTAATCTTGTGCGCTATTGCTAATTGTAAGGCCTCGAAACATCAGATCTCAAGGTGCTTGGCACCATTTTAAAGATCCTTTCATGCTGATTTTTTTACTATTTAGTACAACCATGTGCAACTTTATTTGAGTCTTTAATGACAGTTCGAATCACAAAAAAGACGAATATTCTTTTCAATTTCAACAATTTAGATTATAACAATTTTCGCATTCATCGGTCTGTAACTCAGGGTAGGAGCATCCTACAGAAACCAAACGCATGTCAGAGTAAGTTCAAAGGCTTGTGAATCCATAGGATACTTCGGCGTCCCTTAGGGTCACTTGGTTCGTCCACTAGGGGTGGCTGAAATTTCATAACAAACTCAGTTTTTGGAAACCTGAAAATAAATATAATCTTTAAGGTTTTTTTTTTAACCCTTACCCTCACCCTAACCCTTTTTTGACACTTCCCCTTAACTAATTTGGTGACGCTGAGTCGATTGGTGCAGGTCTCGAGTGTCGTAGACACTTGGAAGTGGGTGAATTAGCCTTTTAACGTCCAAATTATCCCTGCTATATATATAGCAGCATATAGCATATATATATATATATATATATATATATATATATATATAATGCTATATAGAGTCTGGAACTACACCTCCCGAAATACGAGTAAGGAAGCTGCCATTTCTGTTCACGGAAATATATTTTAAAATATCTTTAGAGCTTATTCTTTTCTCCTTTTCTCCCAAGCAACAAGCTATATATGCTTAGATGATTTCTATTTATATTAGGATAAATTTGCGCAACTGTAAAGACAAAACGGAAGTGGGGAGCAGACCAGTATCCACTTCCGCGTTATATTTTACTCATGACAGCTCTTCCGTTGCTCCAGACTGTATGACGGAAGCATTTATAGTTTACTCATGACAGCTCTTCCGTTGCTCCAGACTGTATGATGGAAGCATTTATAGTTTACTCATGACAGCTCTTCCGTTGCTCCAGACCAGGGGTGGGCAACTGGCGGCCCGGGGGCCACATGCGGCCCCCACCTTCACTTAATGTGGCCCTCAGGTTCCATCCTGTCGTCGACAAACTCCTGGTTCATGTATAGCCCAACACATGATATGAGGGCAAGTATGTGCACCAGTCTTCCCTGCTTTACCGGGGAGGGGTCATTTACCACTAAGCTGGGGAACCTCTGGAGCACGGCTGCCATCCAGGGGAACCCCAGCTCTGTCCACTTGGCAATTTTAGATTGAAACACCCCTTCCTGCTGGAGCTTCTCTATGACACGGGTTGTGAAGCTGTCCACTTTGAGTACTGCCAGAAATGGAGCTTCACCCTCGTCGTGAATTGTCACGTAATTTGGGGCGTCCTTAAGTCTTGGCTGGGGACTACACATAAGAAACAGACAGACACGTTTCATTGTTTGTTAATCCACCTTTTTATTACAAATCATAAATTTGAATTTCATAAAGTAATTTACATTCACAATGTGTATTCACATATTTACACATCAAGGTCGCTCATTACAACCATGATCAATCTTGGTCTCCTCTTGCTGACTGGCAAAACAAGTCACAGAAAAAACAATAGGCTAAGTGTATATATCCCATGAGACTGGAATTAAAACAATAAAGTGCATAGACATGAAAACAAGTGCATGCAGCACAAGCATACTAATACAGTTATTCACCAGAGCTAGAAGAGGTATGAGAGGTCCAAGCTCATCTACACTGTGCATAATCTCTGCAATAAGCAACAGTAACATATTGGTCCATTTGACACACATTCCCACAGTGTCTGCACCGTAGGCATACTGCAGATTGTTCCCTTGTTTTGAGGAATTTTAAGAAGTTTGCCTCGAACATGAATTGCTTCCACCGGAAGCCCATGAGGAGAATGTCTGAACCAATACACCACAATCCTCAAGTTACCCTTTTCAGTCACATGATGTGGGACATGCCACTTTAGCTCCGTTTATAGTCCTGACAACTGACCAAAGGCATTGCCATCGTGCTCAGCTGATACACTTTGTGTCCAGGCTCTGAACCAGGGTATTTTGGCAAGACAGCAAGATGGCGGGGCTGGCATGCAAAGCCTTCTTCAGGTTGAGCAGGCGCAGGCACTGGGAGCGAAAGCGTGCGTCAAAGAAGGCATACAGGAAGGGGTTGAGGCAGCTGTTGACGTAGGCCAGACAGGTGGCGTAGGGGTGAGCCAGGAGGAGGAAACGTAGGAAGGCACAGGAGTCCGGGGCCAGGTTCAGGTAGGAGAGAGCGTCGGCACTCTTCAGCACGTGGAAGGGAGTCCAACAGGCGGCGAACACCACCACCAGCGTGGTGATGGTCCTCAGCAGTCTCCGCTTGCGCTGCTCTTCCTTGCGCAGCAGCCGGCCGTCGAAGTGGCGCGTGACGGTGCATCCGATGAACAAGTAGCACGCCATCATGGCCAGGAAAGGTAGGAGAAACCCCAGGACCGAGGAGCAGAGGCTGAGGCCGGCCACTAGCAGGCTCTCTTTGTTCTTATCCGTCACCACCAGGCTGAAGTCCATGACGCAGGAGGTCCGGTGGCTCGTCTCCTCGTGTTTGGTGGTGCGGAAGATGAGAGTGGGCGCAGCCAGTAGAGCAGACAGGAGCCACATCACTGTCAGGGACGCCCTCATGTGGCCCCGGGTACGAAGCTGTGAGCTGGACATAAGAGGGCACAGAGAGGGTTGTTATAGTTAAGTATAAGTATAGCTAAAGGAAAATAACTGAATTTGAACTAATACACATTTTATAAAAACTGAAATAATATTTAAAAGATACCTGTAAAATGGATTGTTTGTTTACAAAACTTTCAAAAAAAGAACTAATCATAGAGAAAATGAGCTTATAGTTTTAATCTTTCTTCTTCATTTCATTCATAAAATAAACTAAAACAACTGGAAACCCCACGTTTAAAACGTCCTATATTGAAATTGAAAATAAAAAAGTAAAAAACCCAAATCAAAATGAAAGTCAAAAACTCCAATCACCTCGAGGAGGAGCGTACGATGGCCAGGTAGCGGTCGTAGCTCATACAGGTGAGGCAGTAGACGCTGGCGTACATGTTCAGGTGGACCACGTAGCTGCTGACCTTGCACAGGGCCACTCCGAAGGGCCAGTGGTAGCCCGTGGCCGTGTACACCGCCCACAGAGGCAGGGTGAGCACGAAGGTCAGGTCGGCCGCGGCCAGGTGGCCGATGTAGACGTCGGCGGTCCGCCGTCGCTTGTCGCCCCGCCGTGCCCTCCACACGGTGAAGATGACCAGTCCGTTTCCGGACAGGCCCAGGGCGAAGATGAGCACGTAGAGCAACGGGACGACGGAGTACGAAGGTCCCCACTCTGAGTAGTCGCACGACGTCTGGTTCTCCTCGTAGTCATAGTACTCGTAGACGCTTTCGTTCTGCATCTCCGTCTCCATTTTTTGTTCCTCTCTGATGATCCCGTTCTCGTATTTTGAAATCTGTATTTTTAGTCTGTGTGTATAGGTTCAAATTAACAAAACTTCAAAAACAACGTCCCGCCGTGTGAAGCTATACTTCTGATGGACGTGATCCCAGGAGAAGTTGTCAGCACTCTGAAGTGTGTCTCACATCTGAGTGGTCTGACCCTTATATACCCCTCCTAGCCTCAACTCCAACCTAGGACATGCCCTAGTCCCATCCTAGGACATGCCCAAGCCCCCTCCCTCCTGACATGCCCAAGCTCCCTCCTAGGACATGCCCTAGCCTCCTCACTCTTAGGACATGCCCAAGCCCCCTCCCTCTTAGGACCCATTGTTCCTCAATTGGGGGTAACCCCAGGGGTGCACAGAGTACTACAGGGGGTACTTGAGAATAATAACAATAATGACGTAACATTTTAACAAACGTCAAACGTTTTAACATGCTGATCTGTAAAGTGTTAAACCCCCCAAAAACAAACTTGACCAGCACAACTGTTATTGAATTGAAAGCAATAGGCCTAATTTAGCCATTGTGGACAAGTCCACGATTGTGTTCTTTTTTAACCCTTTTGTTACACCATATAAATAAACAAATGCAGAATATTCCATAAAAAATATTTCTCGTCAAAATATATTGAAGTACCATCATCCGTGCCCATACCCGAGGCAGGGTTGGCGAAAGGGCCTTTCTGTGTGGAGTTTGCATGTTCTCCCCGGTACCCTCACAAAAACCATGCAGTAATCCTGGTCTCTAAACTGCCTCCCCCTGGCCAGCCGATGGAGTGGAAAGGAACTGGTCGGAATAACGTGTTCCTTCCACGCACTACGTCCGGCCGGGGAAACTCTCCCCTGTCAGGTGAAAATAAGCAGCTTGGACTCCTCATGCATTGAAGGAAGCATGAGGTCAGTCCGCTGCCCCCCCAGGTTAGCAGAGGAAGTGTAGCGCCCAGGATTGCATTAGATAATTGACACTGCAGGTGAAAAAATGGGTTACAAAATTGTGGGATGAAACATTTTAGGAAAACAAATATATATATTATACAGCAATACATGGCAACTTGAGATACTCTTCTTTAATATTTCGTCATGGCTTTTCAAAAGAATAACAAAAAAATAGAGTTCATGGGGGGGCTCTCATGCATGGGGGGGGGACATTGGTGAAAAATTTGCATATAATTTTTGTAATATTCTTAAAAAAAGATACATTAAATTGGGAACTTCTCCTTTGGTCAACCTATTCATAATGTGTGAGAATACAAATATATAAATATACAAAATATATACAAAAATAATAATAATTCAATATGCGCTTGAGTGCATTCATTCACAGAAAGAACAGTTTGCCAGGCCTAAGTTATGAATCACAAGCGTACATTAATCAAGATATCACAATTATGCCGCAAACAAAATACTAATCATGTGAGATTAAATGGAGTTTCCATGATAAAATTATCACTGCACTATAATTAAACTACATGGAGCATGTGTGGACATGTAAAAATGTAAAATATCACACTATATTTAACAGCATATGGAGCATGTGTGGACATGTCATTGGTTGTTCTGCCAATGAGCTGTTTAACAATGGACTGTTCTGTCCATAATGGCTCCTTCTCACACCTCATTGAATGGACATAATTTACATTTCAATAGTTGTTGTGTCATGGCTGCCTACTGTACTGTACATGCTAAACATGTAGGCTGCAGAACAAACTAAATGCAATGGCTTGAGCCATGGTGAACTTCTCAGCAGATATAGCAGGTTGACAAGTTGAATATAAATGTGCCGTTATGAATATATTTATTTGCAGAGGGCAAGAGGGTCCACTTCAGGAAGGAACAGACATATCTTTTAATATATATTTTTACTTTACTGGGATCCAGTGGAGGGAGGGGCCAGGATATGGGGTGACAACTTAAACGTTTGAGAACCACGTGCTAAACTAAATGGAATAGAGCCTTACATTAGTATAAGGGTTAATGCTGCATTAGATCAGGCAAGCGGTAGACGGCAAACGCCATGTGTGGAGGGGGGGTCAAAATCCCTGTAAACCCCCGAAATGTATATAAAACACCATGCTATCATCATATCAGATTATCTATCCATCTCTATCTAAATGTATATAAAACACCATGCTATCATCATATCAGATTATCTATCCATCTCTATCTAAATGTATATAAAACACCATGCTATCATCATATCAGATTATCTATCCATCTCTATCTAAATGTATATAAAACACCATGCTATCAGCATAGCAGAGTATCTATCCATCTCTATCTAAATGTATATAAAACACCATGCTATCATCATATCAGATTATCTATCCATCTCTATCTAAATGTATATAAAACACCATGCTATCATCATATCAGATTATCTATCCATCTCTATCTAAATGTATATAAAACACCATGCTATCATCATATCAGATTATCTATCCATCTCTATCTAAATGTATATAAAACACCATGCTATCATCATATCAGATTATCTATCCATCTCTATCTAAATGTATATAAAACACCATGCTATCATCATAGCAGATTATCTATCCATCTCTATCTAAATGTATATAAAACACCATGCTATCATCATATCAGATTATCTATCCATCTCTATCTAAATGTATATAAAACACCATGCTATCATCATATCAGATTATCTATCCATCTCTATCTAAATGTATATAAAACACCATGCTATCATCATATCAGATTATCTATCCATCTCTATCTAAATGTATATAAAACACCATGCTATCATCATATCAGATTATCTATCCATCTCTATCTAAATGTATATAAAACACCATGCTATCATCATATCAGATTATCTATCCATCTCTATCTAAATGTATATAAAACACCATGCTATCATCATATCAGATTATCTATCCATCTCTATCTAAATGTATATAAAACACCATGCTATCATCATATCAGATTATCTATCCATCTCTATCTAAATGTATATAAAACACCATGCTATCATCATATCAGATTATCTATCCATCTCTATCTAAATGTATATAAAACACCATGCTATCATCATATCAGAGTATCTATCCATCTCTATCTAAATGTATATAAAACACCATGCTATCATCATATCAGATTATCTATCCATCTCTATCTAAATATATATAAAACACCATGCTATCATCATATCAGATTATCTATCCATCTATCTATCTTCTCCTTCTTTGACCAACAGTAAACCAATTAATTTAACCCTGTCGGTTAACAGCACTGAGACTTCTCAAAATATACTGCCCAGTGGCCAACCCAATCAGACATGATAAATGGTGCAGATATGTTGTGGTATTTGTTTTATATTGGCTTAAACTAAACATCCCCCATAACCAATTTGATTGGGTTGGCAGGCTGCACATGTGTGGGTTGATTGGGTGGGCATTTGTGTCGCAATGCCACACATGGTGAGCTTTGTGATATTGGGATATTTTCAAATACTTGTAGTGGAGTAAACAATTACGCGTCTCTGAAATGTAGTGGAGTAGAAGTAAAAGTGTTGATAATTGGAATTACTCAAGTGAAGTACAAATACCTCAAAATTGTACTTAATTACATTACTAAATGTACTCAGTTACTTTCCTCCACTGCCAACTGGCCAACAGGATCCTGTAAAGTAATGAGGAGACAGATCATCTGAGGTGGGAGATGATGACCTCTGACCTCTAGAGGCTGTTTTATGGCTACAGGTTGAATCACTTCTTACTGTATATTTTACTAGACTTTGAAGAAATATGTGCTCTTTCACACCATAAGTGAGTTCATAAGCAGATAGTTATATAGGCTAAATGTAGATAAAATGTAACTAACTGATCATTCTTGTTTTATGTTGTTTTTAAACCAGATAACATGTCCATATGGGCCCGACATGGGTTTTGATATGGGCTATGGGTTTTAACTGGGCCGTGCACCCACTTTTTACAAAGCACCCACCTGTGTTAGCCCATATGGGCTTACGTGGGTTTCTAACTGGGTCTTAGGTGGTATCCAAATGGGCCATTTTATGTCAGAACCATGTGTGCGCCACCTGTGTTTGCCTATATGGGTTTGAACCGATATCTGAATGGGCCTTAAGTGGGTTCCAGCTGGGCGAATTATATGCGACCCATGTAGACCAGACTTGTGTCTGCCCATTAAGGGCTCCAAGTGGGCCGTGCACCCACTTTTCACAAAGCACCCACCTTGTTAGCCCATATGGGCTTACGTGGGTTTCTAACTGGGTCTTAGGTGGTATCCAACTGGGCCATTTTATGTCAGAACCATGTGTGCGCCACCTGTGTTTGCCTATATGGGTTTGAACCGAGATCTGAATGGGCCTTAAGTGGGTTCCAGCTGGGCGAATTATATGCGACCCATGTAGACCAGACTTGTGTCCGCCCATTAAGGGCTCCAAGTGGGCCGTCCACCCACTTTTCACAAAGCACCCACCTGTGTTAGCCCATATGGGCTTACGTGTGTTTCTGGCTGGGTCTTAGGAGGGGTCCAAATGGGCCATATAATAAAAATATATAAATATACAAAATATATACAAAAATAATAATAATTTAATATGCGCTTGAGTGCATTCATTCACAGAAAGAACAGTTTGCCAGGCCTAAGTTATGAATCACAAGCGTACATTAATCAAGATATCACAATTATGCCGCAAACAAAATACTAATCATGTGAGATAAAATGGAGTTTCCATGATAAAATTATCACTGCACTATAATTAAACTACATGGAGCATGTGTGGACATGTAAAAATGTAAAATATCACACTATAATTAACAGCATATGGAGCATGTGTGGACATGTCGTTGGTTGTTCTGCCAATGAGCTGTTTAACAATGGAGTGTTCTGTCCATAATGGCTCCTTCTCACACCTCATTGAATGGACATAATTTACATTTCAATAGTTGTTGTGTCATGGCTGCCTACTGTACTGTACATGGTAAACATGTAGGCTGCAGAACAAACTAAATGCAATGGCTTGAGCCATGGTGAACTTCTCAGCAGATATAGCAGGTTGACAAGTTGAATAGAAATGTGCCGTTATGAATATATTTATTTGCAGAGGGCAAGAGGGTCCACTTCAGGAAGGAACAGACATATCTTTTAATATATCTTTTTACTTTACTGGGATCCAGTGGAGAGAGGGGCCAGGATATGGGGTGACAACTTAAAAGTTTGAGAACCACGTGCTAAACTAAATGGAATAGAGCCTTAAATTAGTATAAGGGTTAATGCTGCATTAACCTGTGTTAGCCCATATGGGCTTACGTGTGTTTCTGGCTGGGTCTTAGGAGGGGTCCAAATGGGCCATTTTATGTCGGAACCATGTGTGCGCCACCTGTGTTTGCCTATATGAGCTTGAACTAGGATCTGAATGGGCTTCTAGCCCACTAGGCACTTTTCAGACCCATTAAGATCCCACTTCAAGTTGGTCCTCAAGGGATTTAAATTTGTTAGCAATATTGACATGAACCAGCTGTTTAACTACTGCAAACACAACTTAAGGTGTAAAAAGCACCTACATTTTAGCCAGTATACTTTTTACCTGGGTGAAAATACAATATCAGACAATATCTTTGACAAAGTTTATTTAAATCAATGCTGTATACAATTTCCTCGTGACACTGCATGTGATGTAATATTTCCTCTTAAAGGCCTATTCATAGTCTGGATTTTCGGTGGTGAGGTGACCAGTAAAAACAGAGAGAAGGGCCAGTGGCGGTGGTTTGCTCTTCACCGCAGCTCGTGACGTCATGTTGTAGTTCGGTGGTCACCTAACCACCGAAAATCCAGACTACGTACATATGAGCCTTAACACTGCCAGGTATTAATTAAGATTTTGCCCTGCGTGGTCTTAACGAAATAAATGATTTGCACTGAAATAAAATGTAAACAAATAAAAAAAAGTGCAACAGTATTGCAATTTCCTCGTAAAGGCCTATTCATAGTCTGGATTTTCGGTGGTGAGGTGACCACCACTCCGGTGGTGAGCTGACCACTGGAGCTGATGTTGTAGTTCGGTGGTCACCTCACCACCGAAAATCCAGACTATGAATAGGCCTTAACACTGCCAGGTATTAATTAATATTTTGCCCTGCGTGATCTTAACAAAAGAAATGATTTGCACTGAATTAAAATGTAAACAAATGAAAACAAAGTGCAACCGTATTGCAATTTCCTCGAAACACTGCCAGGTCTTAATTAATTATTTCACCCACAAAAACATTGAAATTTAAACATATCCCTTTATATCCCTTTAACCCTTTAACTACATAGAAAGTTATTTTCAGAACACAATTACTTTAAAAGTACTTAACAAATAGTACTTTCAGAACACAAAATGTGACTTTCAAGGAACCCGTTTGACCCGAAATAACAACTGAGGGTAAACTAAAGAGGGCGGTAGTTTATTTACCGTGAAAGATTCTAAAAAAAAAAAGAAATACCTAACTGAGGTAGTTCTTCACATAATGTGTGAGTGCGTGCGTGTGTGCACATGCTTTGGCAGATTTTGCCTATTGGGACTGTGCCCCATTGTCCTGTGTGCTTTCCTGTGTGTGAAGTGTGTTGTCATGTGATCTACGAACTCTGACAGCTCTATTCCCACCTCGATCCCGAGCTCCGGTAAACCATTTTCCCAGCGTGTGCTCTGCTTCCTTCTGGTTCACGTCCTTTGTGGTGGTGTTGTGCTTGAGTGCCACTAAAAATAAATGACAAAAAGCCAACTTAGTACCGCTAGCTTGTAAAGTACTACATGAGATGCACAATGTGTAACCTGACAGCAATAATGGCTAATGTCTGCTACATTGCTGAGGATTCTTTGCTGAACAGGGGGGAGGGACAGAGCCAGTGATTTTAAAATGTCTTATGGCTATCTATGGTGGCAAATTTGTTTTCATGTAGAATAACAAAGTTCAGGTGACAGCATGAAATTAAACGTGATGGAATATGTTATGTCAATATTGAAAACTGAGTTAAATACAAACAGTGGCCTCTCTTCAGAATTGTAGTGAGCATATAAGAATGAAGGAAATGTCAAGGAAAATGTACAATGAAAACTCAAATTTACCATAAAGCACATCAAAAAGAGCCAGGTCTCGAAACTTCTTCTTGTCCTTACGTCCAAAGAGATTGTACTGCATGGACAGCTCATTGCTCATGAGGAATCCCATCATTCGCCTGACACAATCGTCCAATTTGGTTCCACCGAGGTCTGCAACCATGGCAACCTGAGTATGAGTCACAGGAAGGACATTCTGTATGTCAGTAATGAATAGTTAGAGTGAAAGGAAGCAGGTGATGGGAAGAATGGAATAATTGGAGAATAGAGACAACAGCAGCCATGCAAGCCAACGTCTTCAAGAAAAGAGAAAGTGGAAAATCTATTTAGAAACACCCTACCATTTAGCTAAATAATAATATCAAGGGGAGAAACAGTCATCACAAGCTGTTGACAGGGGTGAGAGAGAGAATATCAGTGATTAGAGGGGAGCAGAGGTGGTGAAGTGAATGAGTGATTTGAACGTACAACTGTAGCCTTGAACTCTTTGTCGCCGAGCTTCAAGTTCATGGCCTGGACCTCTTCCTCCGTCTTCAGTGGGAACGTAGCTCCTTCCGGGAGCTCCAGCAGCACCACGTCCTCTTTCTGCTTCAGCACGGTGTTTAACATTTTTGAATTAACCTTCTGGGTGTGCTTTACTTCCTCTAACATTTTCAACACTTGGAAGAACATTTGATGTGTGGAATTTGGCACTACACTAGGGCTGCTAATCAGGTTTTCAGTGGGCTGGCTCCGAGTTGATGTGTTTGGGGTGCTCGAAAATGGGGTTCCACTCACTGGAGTTCCATGGAGGAGGCTCTTACTCAATGGGGTGCTCGCAATCTGGCTTTCAGTGTGGTGCCTCACTGAGGTGCTAGGGGGGAGGCTCTGTCTCTGAGACACATAGTCGTCACTCCCTCTTGTTTGTTTTGGTCTAACTGGGGTTTCAGTGTTGTGGCTTGTGTGTGGCCCTGCAATCCCACTGGGACTGGGGGTCAGTCCTGGACTTTGGGTACCTGGATATAAAGGTATATTTAAAGATGTTAAATTCTCTATATATATATTTTTGTTTTGTTTAATAATAATAAAATAAAATTCCATACTTTACATACTTCCGGAAGAAAATCTAGGAGACACACTGGAGATGCTCGTAACACTGTGGCTTTTCTTTTTTTTGGTGGGCGGGCAGCTTTGGGACGTTCGTCTGTGCATTTCAAGGGGAGGTGAAGGTGGAATTGCATCCTCATCAGCTGGTTCGGACTCTTCACTAGATCCATCCATTAGTCTTAGCGGTGGCCTACAGTCAGTTAAGAACACACAAGCAAACAAAAACGTAACTAAGCAGTAGTTCTCATTCTCAAAATGGGTTCCGACTTCCGGGGATGGACACCGGAGAAAATGGCTCACAACGGGACGCAATGCAAGGCTTGGTTAGCTTGTAGATTACTTTCATTTGTTTTTAATTATATGAAATAGGGCATTCATTCTAGTCTAGGACCAGGCTAAGATATGTATGCACTTCATTTAGGAGAGAATATCTCAACTGTTCTTGGCTAATATGACCGCCGCGAACAACTTGGGAACTATGGCTAATTATCTATCCGGGACGAAATACCTGAAAATGACCCCGCCCTATTTAAAATGACCGCTAGTTGAAACATGGCTCTAACTTCGAAACCGTTGGAGCTACAGATATTCTGAGGTGCTCAAAATGTTCAGAATACTCATGTTTGAATACTCAATAGAGCGTCGTAGTCCCGGCCCCCTCGTGAGACCCGGAAAAGAAATCCCCATTCATTTTCCTCAGACTTTCCAGAAAGTATTTATTTAAAGATGTTTACGCCGCGGACAAAGCCTACTCTTGTCGTGATAAATCATGACAATAAACACAATGTTTTGGGCCAAACAAAGAATTAGGATTAAGAAGTAGAAAAAAATGGCAGGTTACAACAATTTTTTGTTGTTTTTCTTCTTTGTAATTATTTGTTTGGTCCAAAATATTGTGTTTGTTGTCATGATTTGCCACAACTCGAGTTGGCTTCGTACGATGCTTAAAAGGTCTTTAAATAAATACTTTATGAAATGTCTATGGGAAAAATGCATTGGGATTCATTTCCTGGGTCATGAAAGGGGGCAGGACTGCGACGCTCTATAGACCATATCCACACGGCGGTCATCTTTCCACAAGTTAATGGCAGGGTGGAAACTATCCGCAATTTGCCATTGACTCACAAACATTGCAGCTGTACAAAAGGCCTGAATGATGCTCTTTCTATCTGCAAAGTGTTTGTTTCATAAAAATCCAACATAGACATGTTATGAGCTACTTTATGTCAATAAATTCCTTGCAGGTGATTTGTTTTCCAAGTGTCAGAGTTCGGAAGCGCTCCCTTTCAAGACTCCTGCATTGTGTGCAAATTCAAAACAGGTGGTACGCAGGGCCGTTGAGTGATTATTCAATGAGCGCTTCCAAACTCAAATACTTAGGAAGGAATTTCTTGACATAAAGTAACTCATAACATCTCTACCGGGGATTTTTATGAAACAAACACTTTGCAGATAGAAAGAGGATAATTAAAGCTTTTCGTACAGCTGCAATGTTGGTGAGTTTGACAATTTAATATAATTAGATTGGATGGACTATGTCGGTTTGGATGTATGGGTGGTCATTGGCAAATTGTGGCTAGTTTCCACCCTGCCATTAACTTATGGAAAGATGACCACCGTGTGCATATGGTCTATTGAGTATTCAAACATGAGTATTTTGAACATTTTGAGCACCTCAGAATAGCTGTAGCTCCAACGGTATAGAAGTTAAAGCCATGTTTCAACTAGCGGTCATTTTTAATAGGGTGTGGTCATTTCCGGGTATTTCGTCCCGGATAGATAATTAGTCATAGTTCCCAAGTTGTTCGCGGCGGTCATATTAGCCAAGAAGAGTTGAGATATTCTCTCCTAAATTAAGTGCATACTGTACATTACATATCTTAGCCTGGACTAAAAGTTGAGTAATACGCTGCCCAACGACAACAATCATGATACTATTTCTAGTAATTCAAGCCGCTGCTCACGGACCGGGCCACAGCTTTGACATAACAGCACACGCACGTTCAAATGACTCCACATGGAGTCATTTGAACGTGCGTGTGCTGTGATGTCAGCACACGCAGGCCGTCGGGAGCCGATCCAGACGGCCTTTACTGCATGTCTTCCCCCCATCTCTCTCCCCATTTCCTGTCAGCCTACTGTCTGTCCCCCCATACAAAATATAAAATGAAGGTGAAGCCACAAAAAAACATTAAAATAAATAATGACTCCACATTTTGCAGCACAACTGCTAAATACTCTGGCAAGGATATAGGCTTTAATATAATTCTGCCCTCTACATGTTCACATACTGTACAGTTAATATAGAACACTTTTATTCAGGCACATTCCAGCCACCTTCTTTGCCCACCTTACCAACGTCAAAACACAACATGATTCTGACAGAGGCATATTTCAGGAGGTCACCAATTTCATCGCTGCCATGCCATGCTGTCCTTCCCCCCAGTACTTTTAAAGTTTCCACCAAAACACAACTTTCTAACACAGACTTTTTTACAGTGCCATTTCAGTGACCCAGCTCAGTGGCCTTGTGGTTAGAGTGTCCGCCCTGAGACTCAGGCATGCAAACATAGCCTGGTTAATAAACCAGACCGAATCAGCCGTTGGCAAAAAAAAATTGCCTACCGGCGGATTTCGGTCTGGAGAGGCTCAATTGTACGCCCATTTTCTACACACGAAAACGTGTGCGCCCAATAGGGACACGGTATGCAATATGGGCGGGCTTTGGTACAGTGACGTTCAATGCTTGAGACCTTTGACTGACAGTAGCTCTGACCAATTGCGTCAAAGAGAAAATGTTTCCCTGGAAATGAAATCCAAGCTGAGCCTCCCCAGACTAATATCCCGCGGATCCGTGCGATATTAGTCTGGTTTATTAACCAGGCTAATGCAAACAAGCCCAAGTGAAAAAGGTGACAGTGTGCAATAAAGCCGATTACCTCGTCCGACGCATCAGGGGCATTTCCACATCTGACTGTAGATCAGATGAAGCCTCTGCCTTCTTGAGCTTCTTACGAGCCACATCATATGTACCTTCAAAAGAAAGAACACAAAAACAGGGGAAGGGAACATTAATGCCTTTTTTTAAGTGAACCCATTAACTTTAATAACCATTATTTTAAACTTTAGATGTTGAAAAATAGAAGATCTACAATCTCGTAGCGTGGCACCGAGTGATCCAGAGAGAGTTGATCCAGAGAGAATTTCAGCGAAGCAAAACTTAAAAAAAAGATTAAAAATACTTAACGGCAACGGCGGTTAACGCCGCTTCGCACACGTTGCGGCTGTCTCCTAAAGCTGTGTTATGCATCTTTGAAACATCACCGTGTCCCGGACTGCGTCCCCGTCCGAACAAGATTTCCCCCGTCCAAAACGGACCACAGACGGCCGATATACGCCTGGGGACAGCCGCGGACCCCGCGGGCACGAGACCGCGTTTCAGACAAGGTCTGTCTCGGGGTAACTGTTCTAGCAAAAGGTAGCCGGCAAACAATGCTAGCTGTTTCGCACGCGCAAAACTGCAAAGCTACAAGTCCAAAGCAAATGGCTATGCAAGCCAATGTGGTCTTGGAGATCTAATAATGCTATGCTAGCATTTTGCTATGCTAGTGTGGCTAGTGTGTCACCATTAGACCTGGAGCATTAGCCAGCTAGCTACCATTAGCAATTTTGCACACTTACATTGTATTAGTCCTAGGTTTAAAACACGCACATATAAAACATCTCTTGTGTGTTGACATGAACCCCATAAATGCACTAAAAACACACACCATGCGTTTAATGGTGTTAGGAACCAAAAAGATCGACAAAAAAAGGTTAGCACGAATGCCAGTAGCAATAAGATGATGAGAGAGGGGGGAGGCCTGACAAAATTAACTAATAAGCGATATTTTATAATATATTAGTTTTTTAACAGACCATATACGTTTATACATTTCACACTTATTTTTTAATTAACCCATTCAGTCACTTTTACCCTCTCATACTTAATTAAACCTTGTAGTCTCTCAGAACACGTCACTTCTTTAATTTGTAACATGCCTTTTTTTGCCATATTTTTAAACAAATATATATTTAATTATCCCATATCCCAATCAGATGTACTTCAGCTTAAACAGCTCGACATGTTTGGTTGATGGAACAGCATCGATGATATTTTGCACACAATTAAAAACATTGCATTAAATAAATAGACGCGGAAGCAACTGTTGTTAAACAAGACGTGTACTTTTTTTTAACCCATTCTGGGCGGGAACCCCTATTTGTATCTTACCCCCTCAGGCCGGGCACCCATATTTGGGTTCTGTACAGTATGTACAGTATTCAAAAATGTAAAAATTTTGATTCTGCTATATCAATATTTGAAGTTTTTCAGAAACCTTAGGTCAGGATTTAAAGGCGTTTTTAGAATCGGCCTTAGGCCTGAATGGGTTAAATGTTTACACACTTTATACACACACATACACACACAAATCAAAAATACAAATCAGAATTACTAGCTTTTAAAAATACTACTATTACTAGCTTTTAAAATGTTTACACACTTTATACACACACACACACACACACACACACACACACACACACACACACACACACACACACACACACACACACACACACACACACACACACACACAAATCAAAAATACAAATCCGAATTACTAGCTCGTAGCCTCGTAATTGAATAAAAAAGAAAAAAACTCGAAACTCGAAATGTCACTGCGGGCCCGGACAATTAGCGGCTCTGTGGCCAGGTTTGGCGCAGTACAGACAAAGTCCATGGGTCATGCGTCTGTTCCTCTCAAGCTGTCCCAGCGCTGGCTTCCATGGCAGGTTGGCAGAGCAGGTGACGTCCAGCATCATGGTGGCCCCATGGTCGGTCTGTGTAGCCACATGCAGTGGCTTTCGACGGCTCCTCGATGCGAAGTGCTTTAAGCATTGCCTGTGTGGTAAGGTGGTATTGCTTAAGGTAGCCTACTACGCCACCTGGGGAATTGCGCCCCAGGAGATATTTACTAAATGCAATACTGGACACCCGGAGCACGTAATGACTCCCCAACACAGATTCAGTATACATACATATAGGCAGGGCAGAAACGTGTGTAACCAATATACAAAAGTCTTTATTAAAATACTTGGTCAGCAACATAAAAGTTTATAAAAGCAATTAGATATTTCATACAGCATGATGACGGTTCAATAAATAAAGGCTCCCAAGGTCTAAAATGCTATAAAGTGCTATAAAGTGCATAGAGCGGTATATATATTATATATAGATAATACATAAATACATATATATCAATATCGCACCACTATACAAGCCAGTCGTATCCAATTTAGAGGTAATACAGCACTAAGTATCTATACATATATCGACCAAGATCAAGTGGAATACGTTATAATATAGGCAGAATATAGATAACGATGCCCGATATGGGCTACAATCAACCAGGGCCCCGATTCAGGCGACCACCGAACGGACCACTCGTGGCCGTGGGATGAGCCCTCTCGAACACTGCGGTACGAGTGTGTGTGGAAGGTTAAGGTCAGCAAAGCAGCAGGTGTAGTACTGGCCCTGGAAGCACAACGGCTGTATTAAAATACCACTCTTATACTATAGTCACTGAGGCAGGAACAGCAAAGACACGCAAACTCACCCGCTTTAATGAGGCCAACGTGCACCGTCGTTGTACCCACTGCAGCGGTAGCCAGGTAAATAATACAACTGTAAACAACAAGAGCCCATGTTTATACCCCCATGGCATCACAGACACCAAATGAATATAAATACTGCGGAGAGGGAGGAACACCAACCTCTGTGGCGTGGTGTTGGTTCACAACACGCCGAACAGGACACAGGCCAGAGCGAGTAGCTCCAAGGCTAAAACAACAACAAGTGCTCACAGTCAAGTTCACAGTCAACTATTAAGTGCAGGCGGTCGTAACAGCAACGTATAGAAACATACCTGCACTGAAGTGCGGACCAAACACACTGTCACCCGACGGGACAGCTCTGTTAAGGATGATCACCTCCATGCGGCGGAATAACTCCTGGCCGTGAAACCCACCAGCAGTGTGGCAGAGAGAGACTGACAGCTGACAAACACTGCCGACACGTCACCTTATAAAGCCAGCCAGGACACTCATCAAGCCCTAATCAGTGGGCGGAGGACGGGCCGTGACAGCGTGGGAACGCTAACGCCCATCCTGCCACAATACCAATCAGCCCACTACTAAGTGGGCGGAGGATGGCTGTGACTCTGATCCATCCACCAACAAGGATGGGAGATGGGCCGTGTCATTGCACGTCCATCCTGCCACAATCCGTCCCACCCATTTGCATCGTCGTCCCGACGATGACCACGCCAAGGGCTGGACAAAGCTGAGACAGCATTCGATGCAAACCCCCTATCCACTGCCTGTGGGAGATGGTAACGGTTCGAATGTTGGCCCGCTGTAGACCTCCCCGTTCTCCGGACTGCCTCGCCAATTTCGTCAGATGTAGGGAGTGGAAGTAACCTGCTGGACAGTAAGTCCACAGGCACAACCGCAGATGTTTCAAGAGCCACCAGCACAGTGGGGGGTGAATCCTTCCGATTCGGATCAGCTTCCCCACACTCTGGACTCACCTGTCTATCTTCGTTAATAAGCGGTTCGTCTAACCGTGGAACGGAGGGTTCTAAATCCAACTGCCCCGTAGGGCTCTCTTCTGGGTTGACCGGCTCAGCCAAGGTGGAATCTGGTTGGCCAGAAGGACACAGGGGAGCCCCCACTGGAGATGGATCTACGGGCAAAGCCAAAGGGGCCTGGGGTACTTCTGATGTCAGAACAAACCAGTCGCCATCGCTGTGATCGTCACCCCCCTGAGGAGGTGACTGCTCTACCTGTTGGTCCCGGAGATAAACCAGCTGGCCCTCCTCTAAGGACGGGTCCCGGACTTTTGGGTCAGGAAGGGCTTTTCTCCGATCTGCCGCAATCTTCAGCCGATCCCGAGCCCCCTCAAAGGCTATCTGCAGCCGATTCTGATGCTCGGTGACCCAAGCGTTTACGCTGCCTGCTATCGGTTCCGGGACCCTTCCTAACAGGAAGTCCACAGGTAGACGTGGTTCCTGACCAAACAGTAAGTAATGAGGAGTCTCCCCTGTGGCCTGATGGGGGGTGGTGTTATAGCAGAATAGCATCTGCGGGAGATAGTCAACCCAATCCGTCTTACGGAAGGATGGCAGTGTGCGCAAGAGGTTGTGTAGAGTTCGATTGAATCGTTCACACTGTCCGTTGCCAGCAGGGTGGTACGGTGTAGTCCGAGACTTTTGAATCCCGTACAGACTACAGAGCTGTTGGATGAGGGATGCTTCAAAGTTTCGGTCCTGATCCGAATGAATGCGACCAGGGACCCCAAATTTATAAAACCATTCATTGACCAGTACTTGCGCCACCGTGGATGGCCGTTGGTCCCTAGTGGGAACGGCCAGCGTGTATTTGCTGAACACGTCAGTTATGACCAAGACGTTTTCGTGACCTGACCGGGAAGGTTCCAGGATGGTGAAGTCAATCGCCACAATCTCGTTGGGCTTGGAAGAAAGTAAATGACCCATCTGTGACATGGGCACGTCTGACAAGCTATGACCCGGTGGTGCTGTGATGGTGGCCTGAGTTGCCTCAGCCACCTGTTCCGGCACCGCCATCTGTTGCCACGTTGGAAAGACTGGATCCGCAACCAACTCTTGCCGTTCCGGCTTAGATCTTGTTGGGTGCTCTCGAGACCAAGTGTCAATATTCCGCTTTCTCCTGCCTGAACGGAATTTGGGCTTAGGATAAAGAGTCGGCCGTGAGGCCTCACATTCCCTGGCCAAATGGCCCCGATTCTGACACCTCCAACAGATTACCAGACCCCCACGTGGTGGACGACTAGTCGCTGGAGTGTCATGTCGAAGTGCCATGGCCTGAGTGAGCTGATTTAGCTGCTCCTGTTGTGTTTTTAGCATGTCCTTCAATTCATTAGACTCCTCCGACCGAAGTACGTTACCGCCTGATGGACGTGCACCGCTGTGAACGGCATACTGGATGCCATGCGCCGAGGGGACGGAATAACTACGGCCCCTTGCCCCCCCTGGCATGCCCTCCCGCTCCCAGCGGATCGCTTCCTCTCTAACCTCCAATAAGGTACTGGTTGGACGCCGACGTACCAGTTGTTTCAACTCCCGTCGAAGGGAGCTCTCTAAGACGTGTTCAGTGAACTGGTCCCTCAACAAGGCCCCTGCATTAGACATGCCGGCCGGTGAGCGCTGTCTGACTCTCTCCATTAACCTCAGAAGAGCAAGAGAAAATTCCTGTAATGTTTCTCCGTCCTGCTGTTTCCTGCCGAAAAATGCCTCCTGTAAAACTACATAGGACTGTGAGCACCCGTACATGTCTCTCAAAATGCCAACAATTCTATTGGGGTCCTCCCTCTCCGCAGCAGGGCGATGTCTTATCTCCTCCCGTGCCTCTCCTTCCAAGTGATCAAACAGAAAAAAAGCTTGGTCTATGGCCGAAAGATAGCGCATGCAAGCCTGTGCCTCCTCAACCCATTCGTTTATACTTGCACCTGACCTGCCGTTGAAATACGGGCACTTTCTATCTCGCGGCACAAAGACCAACCTTTCTGGTGCGATAGCCCTGGCCCCTCCCGAAGGAGGTGCCAAAGTGGAAGGGACTGACACCTCAGAGGAGACAATGTTACTACCACCTGGTTGTGCCTCTCTCTGTTCCTGCCTCAGTGAACTATTATCTGCCCTCAGCTGTGCTACCAGGTCCCTGAGCTCTTGTAGCCCAGCCTCCGAAGCCATGCTGAGCACAGAAATTTTTCAAGACTTACGACCAATTGGAGTAGTACCCAACCCCTGCCTTGGAAACCAGGGAGCCAATTCAGGTGACCAAGGGGGTGCTCTCACGTCCCACCACCACACACTGCTGCTTTGCTTCACACTGGAAAAAAAAAAAAAGAATTAACCACAATCCACACAGAAACCCACAGAAACCAATTGTTCTAAACAGACAAAGAAAAGAAAAAAAAAATAACACGTCTCTGCCAAGCCTATTCTTAATTTGTAAGTCCTGCCGACCCACGCCAAATGTGGTAAGGTGGTATTGCTTAAGGTAGCCTACTACGCCACCTGGGGAATTGCGCCCCAGGAGATATTTACTAAATGCAATACTGGACACCCGGAGCACGTAATGACTCCCCAACACAGATTCAGTATACATACATATAGGCAGGGCAGAAACGTGTGTAACCAATATACAAAAGTCTTTATTAAAATACTTGGTCAGCAACATAAAAGTTTATAAAAGCAATTAGATATTTCATACAGCATGATGACGGTTCAATAAATAAAGGCTCCCAAGGTCTAAAATGCTATAAAGTGCTATAAAGTGCATAGAGCGGTATATATATTATATATAGATAATACATAAATACATATATATCAATATCGCACCACTATACAAGCCAGTCGTATCCAATTTAGAGGTAATACAGCACTAAGTATCTATACATATATCGACCAAGATCAAGTGGAATACGTTATAATATAGGCAGAATATAGATAACGATGCCCGATATGGGCTACAATCAACCAGGGCCCCGATTCAGGCGACCACCGAACGGACCACTCGTGGCCGTGGGATGAGCCCTCTCGAACACTGCGGTACGAGTGTGTGTGGAAGGTTAAGGTCAGCAAAGCAGCAGGTGTAGTACTGGCCCTGGAAGCACAACGGCTGTATTAAAATACCACTCTTATACTATAGTCACTGAGGCAGGAACAGCAAAGACACGCAAACTCACCCGCTTTAATGAGGCCAACGTGCACCGTCGTTGTACCCACTGCAGCGGTAGCCAGGTAAATAATACAACTGTAAACAACAAGAGCCCATGTTTATACCCCCATGGCATCACAGACACCAAATGAATATAAATACTGCGGAGAGGGAGGAACACCAACCTCTGTGGCGTGGTGTTGGTTCACAACACGCCGAACAGGACACAGGCCAGAGCGAGTAGCTCCAAGGCTAAAACAACAACAAGTGCTCACAGTCAAGTTCACAGTCAACTATTAAGTGCAGGCGGTCGTAACAGCAACGTATAGAAACATACCTGCACTGAAGTGCGGACCAAACACACTGTCACCCGACGGGACAGCTCTGTTAAGGATGATCACCTCCATGCGGCGGAATAACTCCTGGCCGTGAAACCCACCAGCAGTGTGGCAGAGAGAGACTGACAGCTGACAAACACTGCCGACACGTCACCTTATAAAGCCAGCCAGGACACTCATCAAGCCCTAATCAGTGGGCGGAGGACGGGCCGTGACAGCGTGGGAACGCTAACGCCCATCCTGCCACAATACCAATCAGCCCACTACTAAGTGGGCGGAGGATGGCTGTGACTCTGATCCATCCACCAACAAGGATGGGAGATGGGCCGTGTCATTGCACGTCCATCCTGCCACACCTGCATTTCAGCTATTTGCTTGGCGGACTTCAAGCTTATGCTTAAAAGAAAGTCCATGTCCACTCGTAAACGTACCAGCTCCTGCTGCAGCTCTTTCTCCTTCTTTCCCTCATGTGCACCCTGGCCATTTTCGTTCTCCATTTTGTACGATCAGCTACAATGATTTGAGATGAATGAAGCAAGCGCAACAATGATCTTGCCTATATAGGCTTAATTATAATTAGTTGCAGCTGGTTCCACAGGTGAAGCAATTTATGTGTGTGTGTGTGTGTGTGTGTGTGTGTGTCTGGACTTTTTTTCCCCCCTTTTTTCTTACCCTCTGACCGATTTCCACGCCTCAGGGCGTGTTTGTGCCCTGGGGCCACTCTGCCAAACGCGCCTCAGGGCGTGTTTATCGTTTTTTATGATTATGTATATATATATATCCTATCCGGACCTCTGAACGAAAGATTGAGGGAAAATATCAACTACAATTCCCAGAATTCCCGTGTCATGTGACACACGTGCATCCGGTTCCTATAAAAGCTGCTTTCCCCCCGGGAAAAGTTGTGGGGAGGCAGTTCGGAGATCGTCTAAGGTGTGTGTCGAAAGTGACCAAGTAATTCTATTGAGCGAGGTGAGCAGTTTTGTTGATTTAGTATAGTAATAGTAGTAGTAGTAGTAGTAGTAGTAGTAGTAGCAGTAATTTAGGTTTAGATTTAGTTTAGATTTATTAGTTAGTAGTCTGTTGTCTGTGTCTGTTGTCTGTGTCTGTCTGTAAAAAAAAAAAAAAAAAAAAAGAAAGTGTCTCTGTCTTACCTGTGTATAGTATAGAATATAGATCGTTAGTTTGTGTTTAGTTTAGTTTGTGTTTAGTTTAGTGTGTTTAGTTATTACCTGTTTAGTTTGTCCGTCTGTTGGTTTAGTGTTTTGTCCGTGTCCTGTTAGTTTATATAGTGTTGACTGCAGTGTGAGTGTAGTTCGACATGGCGCCGAAGAAAGGCTCCAAAAAGCGTCCTTCTCCCCTTCCCGCGACATCCACTGGGGGTGTGCGACAGACCACTATGGAGGAACATCTCCTCAAGATCTGTGCCGGGAAGACGGGTCGACGCCATGACCCGATTCCTGATACCGAGATCTCTGAAGGAGATGAGAAGCCTGTGGTAGTTGTCACCCCTGAGGCTGTGCCCGTCTTGTCCCCGGTCAAGTCCCCGGTCAAGAAGAAGGGGAGGCAAGGGCCTTTGCCCAGTCCACAGCCCGGTGGCAGCGGGTTGCATCATGTTCGTGTCCTTCTCCCATCTACACCTGAGCCCAGAGGCAGCGGGCTGTTCGACACCGAACCCCTGCTCCGCCGATCGACCCGTGCAACCAGATATGTTGCGGCCGTCGCCTCCTCATCCTCCGAGGAAGAGGACTTTGAGCCTCTTCGAGACAGCAGTGCCAGTGAAGCCTCTGTTACGCTCGACGGTAAGAATCTTATTGTCTGTCTGTAACATTGTTTCCATTGTTGTATCCCTGTATTCATGAGATGACAGTTCCTCCAGACATGACACTCCAGATATGACTGACTCCAAACATGACTCTCAGTATAACTCCAGACATGACTGCAGATCGTTGCACACACTCTTGTTATATAGTTCTGAATATAATGTGTATGTGTATGTGTGCATGTGTGTGCGTGCATTGTATGCGTCTGTGTGTGCATATGTGTGTGTGTGTGTGTGTGTGTGTGTGTGTGTGTGTGTGCATTGTATGCGTCTGTGTGTGCATGTGTGCATGTGTGTGTGTGTGCGCGTGTGTCATACTGGCAATATGGTTAGTTGAGTTAATATAACAATGTGCTTAGGAAATGTGCTTAGGATGTCAATTGTCATAGACGGTGTGAGTGTGCATGTGGTGTCTCACCAGACACAAGTCACACGACAAGTCACACGTCCCAAATAACAGAGCACACAATATAATGCAGAGGCCTCAAAATATCCTATAGTTGACAAACAACAAAATAATGTATTGTAGCGTGCACTCCAGCTAATTATTAATTTTTATATATTTAGATCCGGGTGATGAGGAGTGGAAAGATGTTGATGAGGAGGACAGTGACACAGCAGGTGAGAAATTTACTCTTTTATCTAGAGCTAAATAACTTTTGTGTGGATGTGGCTAAAGTCTGTCTGCATTTGGCACTATGGAGAATGCTATACACCATGCCTGAAACCATTGATTGAAATTGTTATTGTTTTACAGATGATGATGATGAACAGCCAAACGTCACATCTGCAAATGCTGCCTCTGTTCCCATTGAAGCAGGTATAAATACAATGCACAGAACAAAATTGTGCATATCATAGTTTATAGTCTCATCACATGTTACAGCTCTACCAGATGTATTCTACATGAATAACAACAATGTTTTTTTATGCTAATAATTGTGTATTCATGTAATTTAGGTGACGACTCAACATGTTCTGAAGGCTGGTATGCTGCTGGGTGGGAGCCACATCATATCCCATTCACTGGAGAGCCGGGCGTTCACTGTGACCTCAGTGCAGAGAGTGATCCAGTGGACTTCTTTGAGCTGTTCATGACGGATGACCTGCTTCAGTACATCTGTGATGAGACCAACCGATATGCGGCGCAGTCCATCGCAAAGGTGTGTATTGTGTATATTCCACATTGATGTTTTCCAAAAATAGATGACTTTGTTGTAATTTCTGCAAATAAATCTAACTTATCTATCTATCTATCTAGGTCCCTGACCCGCGCCCACACTCCAGACTGAAGAAGTGGACGGAGGTGTCGCTAATAGAGCTGAAGAACTTCTTCGGGCTCTACTTCCTGACGGCTATTGTGAAAAAGCCAACCCTGGAGATGCACTGGTCTCGGCGTCAAGCTAGTGAAACTCCTCGTTTCAGGGAAACCATGACACTGAACCGCTTCCTGTTGATAAAGAGGTTCCTCCACTTCAGTGACCAGGAGAATCCAGACACAGTGGACCGTATGTTCAAGGTCAGACATGTTCTGAACTACTTGAGGGACCGGTTTCAGAGTCTGTACACCCCAGAGCAGAACATCTCCATTGATGAAGGCATTTTGCTCTGGAAAGGACGTTTGTCGTGGAAGACGTACAGCCCTCTGAAGCCGGTGAAATGGGGGATTAAGTCTTACTGCCTTGCCGAGTCTCAGTCAGGATACCTCTGGAACCTGAAGCCATACATAGGAGTAAACTGTGGGCTTGACGAGACTGTCATGGAGCTTATTGGTACATTGAGCAACAAAGGTTACCACTTATACATGGACAATCTGTATAATTCTGTTAGTAGGTGAACCTTACTTCAGTCTTTGGGAACCCAGGTATGTGGGACAATGCGGAGACACAGGGGGGAACCACCGGATATAAAGAAGCTGACCAAACCTGGCAACATGAAGCCAGGCGAGACACTGATGCGTCACAACAACGACGGGGTGATGTTGTTGGCTTGGAGGGACAAACGAATTGTCAAAATGTGCAACACCATCCACCCACATGAGATGGTCAAGGTTCTTGAGAAGCGCAAGAAAGGCGAGAGAGCGACGCCAGTGACGCCAATGATGCCAGGCCAGCCAGCCATGGTGCTAAAAGAGAGGCCAAAATGTGTTGACCAGTACAATAAGTACATAAATGGTGTCGACAAACTTGACCAACACATATCGTACTACATGTTTGCCCGCAAGTCTTACAAGTGGCCTGTCAAGTTTGTGCTGTACCTCATCCAGTTGACGATGTACAACGCGCTCGTGTTGCATCAAAAAAAAAATGGCCGGGTAAAGAATCTCCTGAACTTCATCATGTTGGTCGTAGACAGGTGGACATCACTGCGACCAGGGCAACCAGGTCCTACACACACAATGTCAACGTCAAAATAGAACTGTACTCTATTGCATTATTTATTTTCTGTAATAGTCTATTTATTATAATTGTATTATGTTGGTAGTCAGAAAAAATAAAAGCACTTTTCCAATCTGAGATATCTGTCATGGCTATGTATTTTTACACTATTCTGAGGTTTATGTTCTGACTAAGCGAGTTTCAACTGTGATTTACTCTGTAACGGTAGATGGTAAGAACCCAATTTTATTTTATATAATACAGTATACATTCAAGTCTATATTTTTATACATATCGTAGGCACCAACTCATCAAAACGATGTCATTGGATGTGTTTTTTATCAAAACTGTGTTTCTTCATAACAGGTTTTTGAGATACATGAATGAATAGACTAGGGTACTGGTAAGACTATGTAAACATTGTATATATCAAAATCTTCGTTAGAATGTCTAGTTTCATGAAAAAAATATTTTGAGTTTCTATCTTGTTCCAGTAGGGGGCAGTAGGCAGTTTTAGCTGGAATGGCCAGTTTGGTCACGACTGACCATGCTATTTATAGATGGCAAAATATCTACAGTGGTACATGTGGGAAACTTTTTATTTTTTTATTATTGAACTAGACAACTCACCCTTTAAAATGAGATATGTCATAGGTATGTGCTCCCTGTAGAAAAAAAGTTGTTACGAATATAAAACTTAAAACAGCCGTATCTTTTTTGTTTTGCTAGAAATACTAAACTGAGGGAAATGCAGGCTCTTTTAAATGGCTTCCAACACAAAAACTAAACATTGTATCAACTCAATTCATTTTTTTCCTGGAAGCAGACAAGTTTTTCTTTCTCTGAAGGCAAAATATCTACAGTGGTACATGTGGGAAACTTTTTATTTTTTTATTATTGAACTAGACAACTCACCCTTTAAAATGAGATATGTCATAGGTATGTGCTCCCTGTAGAAAAAAAGTTGTTACGAATATAAAACTTAAAACAGCCGTATCTTTTTTGTTTTGCTAGAAATACTAAACTGAGGGAAATGCAGGCTCTTTTAAATGGCTTCCAACACAAAAACTAAACATTGTATCAACTCAATTCATTTTTTTCCTGGAAGCAGACAAGTTTTTCTTTCTCTGAAGGTCTTTTTGTCGCACAGTCACAACAGAGAATTTTCAATAAATCATTCAAAAACGCATTTTTGCCATAGAGAATCGTACCAACTCCTATGAAATCAGCTGATCTGTCAAAGAGAACGACACCGTTCACCAACAAAACAACGATAGTTTATTTAGGAGCTTAATTAATTATTATTATCATATTGGCATAATAAAACTTACGTTTACATTGCCAAAGCAAAATGGAATAAAAACAACTTTATGAAACATAAGGTGTAAACGGAGCTGTTACATTAACACTTGAGTAATATCTTATGCTATAAATATTATGCATTTTCTGTCAGAGATCGTTATACATCTAAAGATTACGCATTTTCTGTCAGAGATCGTCATCTAAAGATTATGCATTTTCTGTCAGAGATCGTTATACATCTATGTCTCTCTCTCGCCCGGGCCCCCTCTCTCCCTTCCTCCCCCATCCAAATCGCCCGTCCGTCTGTCTGTCTGTCTGTCTGTCTGTCTGTCTGTCTGTCTGTCTGTCTGTGTCCGTCCGTCCGTCCGTCCCTCACTCTCTCTCTCTCTCTCTCTCTCTCTCTCTCTCTCTCTCTCCATCACTCCCTCCCCCCCTCTCTCTCTCTCCCTCCCCCTCCCGCCCCCCCTTCTCTCTCACTCTCTATCCGTCCCTCCCTCCCTCCCTCCTCTCTCTCTCTCTCTCTCCGTCCCTCCCTCCTCTCTCTCTCTCTCTCTCTCTCTCTCTCTCCCTCCCTCCCTAAGGGCGCGTTCGGCTATGCGCACCGGGAATGTGGTCAGTTTGTTGAGTGTGGTGGGCGGTGATGTCACAAAGTGCGTTCAGTGTGCCTTATTTACGAACGACCAGTTACAAGTTACAACACACCATTCACACTGAGCAACCCTACCCTCAGGGTAGGGTTGCTCAGGGTAGGGTATAGGTTGCTCAGGGTGCGTGCACTTGGCACACCCGGTGCGCAGCGCACTGGATTTTAGAACGACAACGCACTGAATAAACAAACGACAAAAGAGCACACCAGTGCGTTCAGGGCGCATTTCCGAACGCGCCCTTAATATACATGCACACTTCTTTTTCTGCTCGATGTTGCGACATATCACTCAATGTAATGACGTACGTAGGGCTGCCCTGGAGGCCGCCCTAGTTTGAAGATGCACGTTGCCCGCTGCACAGCCATTCAATTCAGAGTTTTCTAACGTTTGTCACAGCTTGAAACAATAGGAATGACCGACCTTGGATGCATATCAATGGTGATGCCAGGTCCATATTGGTCGAGTCGACTGTATGGCTGATGGATTTATGATGATAAACCAATTCAATTTCAGAGATGACGTTTGCAAGGTAAATGCACAATTAAACACTAAAACACTAACACTAAAGTTTGCCCATACAGTTGATATACAGTATGTGGGTATATTAGGTCTACATTTAAGAGGTTATTTCAATCGGTGATCGCGACATAGCCCCTATAGTTGAAATATCCACAGCACATCGCTGGACATAGGCATTAGTCCCACACTACACAAGATGTGCACGCCTAACTGCTATTTACTAGTTGACGTGTGTGCATGGGCTGCCTACTTCAGATAATAATTTTATACATAATTCCCTCCCTAGGGAAATATCCTCCCATTTTGCCCAGAATAGCAGATCTACAAGCTCATGAAATCAATGAAAAGCTTCCATCTGCAACACAATTTTATACAATGGCCGGTATACTATCTCTCTTTGTGTTCGTCCAGCCATATCTATTCTAGACTTTATACACTGTTGTTAACATCCAAGATCATCAAAGGAACACTTACACTTATTATATAGTGTGTGTGTGTGTGTGTGTGTGTGTGTGTGTGTGTGTGTGTGCGCGCGCGCGCGCAGATTATCCCGTGCTTAAACCTTTATACGTTCAGTTATTTTTGGCAAGGCAAAACTGGTCACGCATGTCTGGGTCCTGTATGGGTTCTGTATGAGGTAAGTGGGCCTGGGTTAGAACTGGTCACTCATGTCTGGGTCCTATATAGGTTATGTATGGGCTAAGTGGGCATGGGTTAGAACTGGTCACTCATGTCTGGGTCCTATATAGGTTATGTATGGGCTAAGTGGGCATGGGTTAGAACTGGGCACGCATGTCTGGGTCCTATATAGGTTATGTATGGGCTAAGTGGGCATGCGTTAGAACCATCGCTTTTCTCACCCTCTGTCTTACTGGTTATTATTTATCACTAAATGAGTGGTTATTACTCTCTGGCCATCTTGCTGAATTGAAGGAATCAGGCTCTGGAGGTGGGCTGTGTGGACCCTGTGCTCATACTGACTGGACTGTTAAAGGCATAGTTCAGGGTACAGGGTTGACATTCATTTTTTGAGGCACTTGTCCTTTGGACAGGAACATTTCCTCTTATTCACTTGTCCGGGCAAGTCACTTGTCCAAAGTAAGATTCACATGGACATCATTCTCAGCAAGGAGGCCGGACCTGAAATGATTGCTTGACTGAAATTTTGAAAACCTCCTGGGAATTAACAGTCAATGTTTGGGAAGCACAAATGGCACACAATTGACACGTGTTAGGAAAGCCAGACAATAATGTCAAACAATATTGTTGGCTGCTAGGTGTGTCACCGAAAAAGTGAGAGGCAGAGATCCAGAAATATAATACCTTGGATGTGAGGGGTTTCAATGATCTGTCACAAACGTGTCCACCTGATAAGTAAACTTTCAATGAACTTCAGAAAGATTGTCCCGGACAAGTATACCTACTATAAAATGGTGGACAATCTTGAGGATTTCTGTGTAAACTGGGGGGAGGATTGTGTACGGGATGATGAAGAACTGCTCTTCTCTTTCTGATCTGGTTTTGGAGCCTCGCTGTGTTCTATGTTTTTATCCTTCTAATTTGCTTGCATATAACTTAGGTGAGGTCATGTACTGGTCTGTATGCAGTGTAAATAACTCTTTAAAATCTCTCTCTCTCTCTCTCTCTCTCTCTCTGCGACATCACTCGATGGAAAGATATAGGCACTATAGTCCTGCACACAATATAGACGCGCTCACCGTACTGCTTTTCACTAGTTAGCGTTTGCCTACTTCAGATAATAATTTAATACATAATTATCTCCCTATAGGGAAACATCCAACCAATTTGCTCAAAATAGCAGATCTACAAGCTCATGAAATCAATGAAAAGCTTCCATCTGCAACACAATTTTATAAATGTTATACAATGGCCAGGTCCTCTCTCTCTATTTGTCCGTCCGTCTGACTGTTCGTCCATCCATATCCATCTAGACTTATACACTGTTGTTCACATCCAAGATCATCAAAGGACCATGTGCACTTATTGTAACTTACCATTGCATTCAAGAAAAAGCTGGTACAGATTTCCTTTATGATAGCTTGCTGTCAATTGCATACTTTCTGCAGTTCTTTACCAAGATATGTTCTAACTGTTACTATTTGTTACTACATATACCAATACGAAACCTATACACGACCCAGACATGGGCGGGTGACATGGTCTAGCCCATGCCCACTACGCCCATACATAACCTACATAGGACACAAACATGGGTGATCAGTTCTAACCCATGCCCAATTAGCCCATGCATAACCTATATAGGACCCAGACATTGGTGACCAATTCTAACCCATGCACACTTAGCCCATATATATCCCACAAAAGACCCAGATATGGATGACCAATTCTAACCCACGCCCACTTAGCCCATATATATCGCACAAGGGACCCATACATGGGTGACCAGTTCTAACACACACACACTTAGCCCATATATATCCCACAAGAGACCCAGATATGGATGACCAGTTCTAACCCATGCCCACTTAGCCAACATATATCCCACAAGGGACCCATACATAGGTGACCAGTTCTAACCCATGCCCACTAACCCCATAAATAACCTATATAGGACCCAGAAATGGGTGACCAGTGCTAACCCATGCACACTTAGCCCATATAAACCCACAAGAGGCCCAGGTGTTGGTGACCTGTTCTAACCCATGCCCACTTAGCCCATGGATAACCCACAAGGGACCCAGGTGTGGATGCCCAGTTCTTACCCATGCACACTTAGCCCATACAAAACCTATATATGACCCATATATGGATGACCAGTTCTAACCCACACCCACTTAGCCCGTATATATCCCACAAGGGACCCATACATGGGTGACCAGTTCTAACCCTTGCCCACTAAGCCCATAAATAACCTATATAGGACCCATACATGGGTGACCAGTGCTAACCCATGCCCACTTAGCCCATATAAACCCATAAGGGGCCCAGGTGTTGGTGACCTGTTCTAACCCATGCCCACTTAGCCCATAAATAACCTATATAGGACCCAGACATTGGTGACCAGTTCTAACCCACGCACACTTAGCCCATATATATCCCACAAGAGGCCCATATATGGATGACCAGTTCTAACCCACGCCCACTTAGCCCATATATATCCCACAAGGGACCCATACATAGGTGACCAGTTCTAACCCATGCCCACTAACCCCATAAATAACCTATATAGGACCCAGAAATGGGTGACCAGTGCTAACCCATGCACACTTAGCCCATATAAACCCACAAGAGGCCCAGGTGTTGGTGACCTGTTCTAACCCATGCCCACTTAGGCCATGAATAACCCACAAGGGACCCAGGTGTGGATGCCCAGTTCTTACCCATGCACACTTAGCCCATACATAACCTATATAGGACCCAAACATGGGTGACCAGTTCTAACCCACGCACACTTAGCCCATATATGTCCCACAAGGGACCCATACATGGGTGACCAGTGCTAACCCATGCCCACTAAGCCCATAAATAACCTATATAGGACCCAGACATTGGTGACCAGTTCTAACCCACGCACACTTAGCCCATATATATCCCACAAGAGGCCCATATATTGATGGCCAGTTCTAACCCATGCCCACTTAGCCCATATATATCCCACAAGGGACCCATACATGGGTGACCAGTGCTAACCCATGCCCACTAAGCCCATAAATAACCTATATAGGACCCATACATGGGTGACCAGTGCTAACCCATGCCCACTTAGCCCATATAAACCCACAAGGGGCCCAGGTGTTGGTGACCTGTTCTAACCCATGCCCACTTAGCCCATGAATAACCTACAAGGGACCCAGGTGTGGATGCCCAGTTCTTACCCATGCACACTTAGCCCATACATAACCTATATAGGACCCATACATGGGTTACCAGTGCTAACCCATGCCCACTTAGCCCATATAAACCCATAAGGGGCCCGGGTGTTGGTGACCTGTTCTAACCCATGCCCACTTAGCCCATGAATAACCCACAAGGGACCCAGGTGTGGATGCCCAGTTCTTACCCATGCACACTTAGCCCATACATAACCTATATAGGACCCAGACATGGGTGACCAGTTCTAACCCACGCACACTTGGCCCATATATATCCCACAAGAGGCCCATATATGGATGACCAGTTCTAACCCACGCCCACTTAGCCCATATATATCCCACAAGGGACCCATACATGGGTGACCAGTGCTAACCCATGCCCACTAAGCCCATACATAACCTATATAGGACCCATACATGGGTGAACAGTGCTAACCCATGCCCACTTAGCCCATATAAACCCATAAGGGGCCCAGGTGTTGGTGACCTGTTCTAACCCATGCCCACTTAGCCCATAAATAACCTATATAGGACCCAGACATTGGTGACCAGTTCTAACCCACGCACACTTAGCCCATATATATCCCACAAGAGGCCCATATATGGATGACCAGTTCTAACCCACGCCCACTTAGCCCATATATATCCCACAAGGGACCCATACATAGGTGACCAGTTCTAACCCATGCCCACTAACCCCATAAATAACCTATATAGGACCCAGAAATGGGTGACCAGTGCTAACCCATGCACACTTAGCCCATATAAACCCACAAGAGGCCCAGGTGTTGGTGACCTGTTCTAACCCATGCCCACTTAGGCCATGAATAACCCACAAGGGACCCAGGTGTGGATGCCCAGTTCTTACCCATGCACACTTAGCCCATACATAACCTATATAGGACCCAGACATGGGTGACCAGTTCTAACCCACGCACACTTAGCCCATATATGTCCCACAAGGGACCCATACATGGGTGACCAGTGCTAACCCATGCCCACTAAGCCCATAAATAACCTATATAGGACCCAGACATTGGTGACCAGTTCTAACCCATGCCCACTTAGCCCATATAAACCCATAAGGGGCCCAGGTGTTGGTGACCTGTTCTAACCCATGCCCACTTAGCCCATGAATAACCCACAAGGGACCCAGGTGTGGATGCCCAGTTCTTACCCATGCACACTTAGCCCATACATAACCTATATAGGACCCAGACATGGGTGGCCAGTTCTAACCCATGCCCACTTAGCCCATACGTAACCCATATGGGACACAGACATGTGTGCCCAGTTCTAACCCATGCCCACTTAGCCCATATATATCCCATAAGGGACCCATACATGGTGACCAGTTCTAACCCATGCCCACTTGGCCCATTTGTAACCCATATCGAACCCGCAATATTTGCCCAGTTCAAGCCCATGCCCACTTAGCCCACATAGAACCTACCTGGAACCCAGTATAATTGCCCAGTTCTAGCCCATGCGCACTTGGTACCCATACACACACATACACCCCATACGGTGCCCACATGGACATGGTAGCTGGGGGGAGTTGTATTACCAGTGACAACCAGCTACTTACTTGCATGTGAAGTGAGGGGCGCTAATATATTAAAGTCTAACTCATGTTGATTAGGTGATGTAATGGTGATGTAAAACAAACATTCACATTGGCAGATGCAAAAGATACAAAGATTAAATGAAGATGCAAAGCTACACGGTGCATTTGTATCTTTGTAGCTGAAGTTCATACCGGTCAACGTGATCAGAAATCGGGGGCCGATCACATATATTGCTTGACCCCGTCTTATCGCTGCTTGCAGCTATATTTTCTTCTTCATCTTCTTCTTCTTCTCCTTTAGCCAAAAATAGCAGTTCTGGCTGAACCGGTCGGTTTTCGCGGAACTTGGCATTATGTTATAGAGGGCTATGCCAAACGGTGAAGACATGAAGCCCACGACCATTGGCCAAAGGGTGGCGCTATAGCACTCAATTGACCTTTTCATACCTTCTTAAACACGTTTCTACACTGACTGGCTTAACCGTAGTCGATTTTTGCAAAACTTGGCAATATGGTAGAGGGCTATGCTACTTTCAACGGTGAGGCCCACAACCATTGGCCAAAGGGTGGCGCTATAGCACTCAAGTGAAATATATATAAAAAAGGAATAGCTCATGAACCTGACAGTCAGCGGACTCCCTCTTTACCAAGCGTTTCCACCATGTAGGTTCCGCCTCGCGTAGATCACACACGCCCATTTAATCTAACGTGATGATGTTTATTTTCGCTATCAGGAAATGTTACTAACATGTTTCAAATGGACAGATCTACAAGATAACAGCGTGTCTGTTGCGCACCGCATTACAACTTGTAGATCAGGCAAGCAAGCCCCTGTCCGATGGATCCACGGGTTAATAAAGTAGCAATCTGTAGGATATCCTTTTCTCACGTATAATGAGAAAGTTAATTTTTTCATTTAAGTTCAAGACTAAAGGCTAATAAAGAATATTATAAAAGCCATTTTTATTGAACAATTGTTCACTCACCTTTGCAGATGTACTGCAGCAAGGATGGGCTGAAGGATGGGCTGAAGACTATGCATGTGCCTGATAAAAATAATATTATGATATGTGTAGTCGGTTTTCGTGAAACTTGGCAATGGTAGACAGGTATGTGAAACGGTGAGAACTCAAAGCCCACGGCCATTGGCCAAAGGGTGGCGCTATAGCACTCAATCGAAAATGCAAACTTTGAACAGGTATAGCTCCGTTTGACCGTCAACAATAAAACTTGGATAGACATATGCGTCTCCTCATGACGAACAACTTTCGTGTTCTGCCTTTTGACCTCTGACCCTGGCTAGCAGTAGATGGCAAACCGGAAGTCATTTTAGTGGACGGGAGCAGGACGGTAAACGGAACAGCTCAGATGTTAAAATATTAAATCTTTTTACCGTGCCGTCCAGCAGGTTTTGCTGTTTGCCATCTACCGCTTGCCTGATTCCATGTGAATGCATTAGATCAGTGAAGATCACCCATTATTTTGAATTATACATACACAGCGCTCCAGGTCAAACCATGCAGTTGTTTTTCACGAAATGTGGCAATATGGCTATGTCACCCTGCTTAGAGACAAAGACCACAACCATTGGCCAAAGGGTGGCGCTATAGCACTCAATTGAAAAACAGGCATAGATCATGAACTGCCAGCTCATGAACCGCCAGTAATAATTACTAGGTAATTACTGTCTATTACATAGGTACTAATTTAGACTCCCTGAGTCCCTGATGTTGGATTCCAGTCATCAGTGTTGGAAAAAGTAGCCTACGCATACTCATTTATTCAAAATGAAAAATTGCAAAGTACCCTTTCCTAATAATATCAATGAATCATGGATTTAAATTGACAAATGTGCAAAAAGCTGATCTACAAGCTCAAAGCGTGTCACACCGCAACACGAGGTTGTAGATATTTTAAGATTCGAAGGCAGTTTAAAAATATCTATCTATCTATCTATCTATCTATCTATCTATCTATCTATCTATCTATCTATCTATCTATCTATCTATCTATCTATCTATCTATCTATCTATCTATCTGTGACAGTTACACACCTCCACCACCAGAGGGCGAAAGGCATTAAGGCAACAGTGCCTAGATTATTTTGTTGCGCATGCGTGGAAAACCTTTGACCCTGAAGTGCTTGTTTGCATCACGTGATGCCATCACGTCACGTGGCTCCGTCTAGTTTTCCATTACGGCGATGGCCGCTGTTGAACAAGTCAAACATGTTGTCGTGTCTCTCGGGAATTGTTGATGTTTGTGCCTTTCTGCTTTCTGCTTTCTGTTCCTACTGTAATATAGAATCTATATTACAGTAGGAACAGAAAGCTTGGTGGAAATGTCTCCTAAAGGAGGTGAAAAGCGCCAAATGGAGTCTGTACGGCTGAAGATAAATGAACAGCTAGCGTCGGTGGGAGAGGAGATATTGTTTGTTGTGGACAAACAGCAGCATGGCGCTGCTGATGTTTGTAGTGTGGAGCTTAGCGTCAGAGTGTTTGTGTTGGAGCGCCTCAGCGCAGTGGGAGAGTTCATGGTCAACCTCTTCCAGAGAGAGATGGAGACACTACAAACTCTGCTGGAGACACAAAACAAACTGCTGGACATTGATTTTGATATGGACATCGATCTACACACTGCAGGTTAGTAGATTCTGAACAACACCAGCTTAGCTACAAGTATCATTAAGCTAGCTGAACGGAACTACATCTCCCAGTAGTTGTACTAGCCCTAGAATGTCTGTGATCATACATAAATTACATATATTCCTGTAAACACAGCCATAGATCGGATGCCTCTGCTCCCAGTGAGCAAGGAGACATGGGCAGCATAAATGTGCTCCACGCACAGTTTGTACTGTAAAAGTTATCAGGGCAAGGGGTCCGGAATGACAGCTGGACTTCCATTTATTACAGTCACTCGCAGGGCAGGGTTTTCTGCTGCAGCCTAGGCTCCAGAGTCACAGGCACGGCACGCAGAGCCTTTTTAAATCCATTCTCCACAGCTGTAATGCATTAATATTAAACCGAATGAGCGCTTTTCATAAGGGCGTATTACATTCTAAAAGACATGTGTAGGTTAGGCGTGTCACGGTGTCCGGTAGCACCTTTCGGGACCCTCCATAAAGCTTTTCTGAAATTTGGATGAGTTTTATGTAGGGTCCCTGCTCATAACTATATTTTTGTATGGGAATTCTGGAACGCGGACATAAATATTCTCTCTAAGATCGTATCTGCGGCGTTTGACGGCCTTTTTTAGTTTAAGTTATTCTGAATTCGTGAACTATAAGTACCTATACAAACCGCTGCGAATATCTTTGTTTGACCGATTTGGTCGCTTTATTTCTTCTTGTTTGTTTACCGTTTATTGTACCGCCTCCCGGTGTGCGGTTGGCTTGTGCGGCTACGTCCCTACCTCTGATCTGCTGTGTCATAGCTATAGCGCCACTAGCTAGCCAGATAGGTGGTACAATGAGGTGTCAATAAACAAGGAAGGAAGAGAAGAATCAAAGCGACTAAATCGGTCAAACAATGATTAAAAATACTTAACAGCTTCCACGCCACAGGAGATATTCGCAGCGGCATGTATGGGTACTTATACTTCACATATTCAGAAATTTCATCAAAGAGCGCAGACAGGCGTTATCCACGTTGTTTATGTTTTATGTATGTCCGCGTACCAGGTGGCAGGATACTGCTGGAACAGGACCCAATGGTCTGTGTCGTCAAAAAGTCAGAAACTTCAGTACCATTGGGTTCTGCTTGGAGGGCTAGGTGTCCGGTGATACCGGTGTTACCGGTGGGCGGGCACGCCACCGAGCACATTACTTGCACACCGATAGCACTGTTTTATTATTATTTTTAATACTAGACTATTTATTTTCTCGTGTACCCTATAAAACCACTTCAGTTCATTTTCATGTGGCACCCGTGTGCTTATAAGCAGGTTATCAATACTTTAGTCAGATAACAGGTTGTATTATTATTATTATTATTATTATTATTATGATGAAGAGAACAGAAGTGATCTGCAGCAGGCAGACCAGAGCTGTCTGAACACACATCAGCATGGTGTCAGATTTCACTTTGGCTTTGGTGACAGGTCTTAGTTCCATTCAGACTAGTGCATTGGACTTATGCTACGGTGAGTTTATACTTCCACAATGTTTTAGTGCTTTATTTACTCACAATAACCTGTAGCAACGGTGCACTCTCAATTCATCCTGTAATGATTTCCTGTTAGCGTCTTGATCAACGCTGATGAAGGCTATGTGAGCTGCCTGAAACATGTGTGTTGTTGGTCTCGATATGACTCATATCATATGAGGAAAATAAAATGATGAAAAGAGTTCTGCTGGATTGTTTATCTTCTAGTTGCATTTTTTGACCGTGCCATGCCTATACTGCCTAAAGCCTCGACGTAAGAAATTACTTTGGAAGTGCAAGCGCTGTTGTAGTTTCTGTTTCTAAACTTTCTGGATCAATGCGAGGCAGGTCTATTAGGACACCTAGTGGTTGGATTCGGTGTTACCGGTTTAACCGGTGTTGAGAAGCACGGTGGAAACGGTGGGGAAATTCTAACACCGCGTCATCTCTAGTGTAGGTTGCATTAATGATAAACGCATCTGCGAAATAATGTCGGCATCAGTGCAAAAAATTACGGATACATCGGTGAGACCGATGTCGGGCTCTACTCGCAACACCTTGCTCTGCGAGGCGTTGTGAAGAGACTTGAGACATTTTAAACGATGGTTATCCTGACAAAACGAATAGGAGAATAAATGTGATGTTTGAGTTGACAAAAGCACTTTGAGTTGCTCTGCTGATGCTACCTTCTCTCCCCTCCTCCTGTCTGTGTGTAAAGAGGTTTCATCTGAATATGAGGAGAGGAGATCCAGTCTGGTCCAGGAGGAACCACAACCTCCACAACATCAGGAGAGGAGATCCAGTCTGGTCCAGGAGGAACCACAACCTCCACAGATTAAAGAGGAACAGGAAGAGGAGACTGGTGAGTCAACTTTGACATTACTACGTAGGAAGATGTGGTGCAATACTCCTTTCAGGCATTTACCATTTCCACAAAATCTTTAACTTGAACGTGTGCCAGGACAAAAATCATGTTGGGTCGAGAGCTGTCGTACGCTTTGTCCTCACCTGTTTTTCTGTCGTACACAAGCGGAGCAGCATTGTCTGAACTGCTGACATGCTGTCACAGGCATCTAAGCATGTATTCACTCCTAAAATGTGAAAATAAAGCTGTATGTATACATATACATACATACATATAAATAAAGAAAGAAAAAGGTAGATTTCCAACTTTACAAGCAAATAAAATCACGCAATAATTTAAAACAATTTAAAACATGTTTACAATGTATTAGTTTGTGCTTAATCAAACAGTGCTTTACTGGCCTTGTTATGCGAGCGCACTGGTGAGATGATTTGGGAGCGCATGAGTGTGACATCAGATGCCTATATAATCACTGATATTATAAAACACACCTTTATTTCCAAGTGACAATGACAAGCATACAGCTTGCCTATTTGCAATTGTAGGCTATAGGTGTAAAGCGCTTAATCATTCACCATTTAAATAAGTGCTTTGACAGTTCAGATAAAAGCGGGAGTCAGGAGGTCGGGACCGCGGCGTGCGTCGCCAGCACATACCAGCACACATGCAAGCCTTCATCCATATGTTTATGATTCGTTCATCAATGATCAAATCACTCCATAAACGTTGATTGTAGTAGCCTATCTCTCATGCAGGCATCACTCACCCACAACACTGATTGCCTTTGCCGTGCACTGCGCACGAATGGGTAAAATGAATATAGGCCTAGCCTACATACGTATTCCATTCATGGCGATGTGATGTGTCATGTAGCCTTGAGGTGCGTGCGTGCGTGCATGTGTGCGTGGACATGACAGCAAGGCAAGCGAGGTGAGAGGGAAACAGACAGGGTAGGCCTACAGCTTTATTTAATTCATGCAGGTGTTCGTTCTTTATTTAAGATGCAAAGTTGGGCTTGCAAGTTGCGTGTGTGTGTGTGTGTGTGTGTGTGTGTGTGTGTGTGTATGAGAGAGGGTTGAGGCGGGCAGCAAGGAAACCTTTTTTCCCCCTTTAACCAGGGTTTCCAGTTCGGATTGCAGTTGTTCATGTCGCAAAAATGAGGGCGAGGCTTGATTTCATAGGGCGTGCCAGATATATTTCAGCCGTCACATATATTAACGTCGGAACGAAATTAAGGAAGGATCAGCCGTTTGCGATCACTTTTGCGATAAATGCTGTGGCGACGTGAGTGTACTACAAAACCAACAATCGAATTTGGGGCAGATGTCCAAAGACGTGGAGTGAGATATTGACCTCTAGTTATCCATGTAAAAGTTCTGGCAGAAAACGCTTGTTTATTCAAATATGTCTCATCTTTTCAAACATCTCTCATATATTTTCACGGGCCTGTACACAAATGACATTTTCTCAGGGCGAGGGCTCCGGAATGACAGCTGGACTTCCAATTATGACAGTCACTCGCAGGGCAGAGTTTTCTGCTGCAGCCTAGGCTCCAGAGTCACAGGCACGACGCGCACAGTGCGTTCCATTCTCTGCAGCTGTTAGAAATTAATTAATATCAAACCAAAAGAGCGTGTTTCATAAGGGTGCGTCATTTTACATTGTGTAGGTTACATTAATGATGATAAAAAAAGACTTCGAACACATCACTGAAATAATGTCCGATATCGGGCATCGGCGCCTAAAATGACGGATACATCGGTGAGACCGATGTCAGGCTCTATTCGAAACGCCTTGCTCTCACAGAGCAAGGCGTGACACTTATTTTTTGAAACGAGGGTTATCCACAAAACAAATAGGAGAATAAATGTCATCTTTGAGTTGCTCTGCTGATGCTACCTTCTCTCTCCTCCTGTCTGTGTGTAAAGAGGTTTCATCTGAATATGAGGAGAGGAGATCCAGTCTGGTCCAGGAGGAACCACAACATCCACAGATTAAAGAGGAACAGGAAGAGGAGACTGGTGAGTCAACTTTAACATTACTACGTAGGAAGATGTGGTGCGCTACTCTCTCAGGTAAAACAATTTTATATTTGTATTAGTATTATTCTCAGAATCCACTACTCCTGAATGAAGTGTCTGGTGCTGGGAGTCTGGTCCAACGCACAGGTCCTGGCTGTACTCGTGGTGAGAGCAGGAGTGGACCTGGTGAGACGTAGGAGGGGCCCGGACTGGAGTCAACCCACAGAGCCTAGTCCCTCCACCTGGTCTTTCCCTAGTGGGTCTGATCGAGGGTAGCCTCGGAAACCCAGACATTTTTATTTCCAGGGAGAGAAAAAAGTCTGGGGCAGAGTCCACTTCAATTCGGCATACAGTAGCGCAAACGCCGGTCTCTCTGCTGATTTCTGATCGTCTGCACCTTTGTTAAATTGACGCAGACACATACACACGTACACACACACACACACACACACACACACACACACACACACACACACACACACACACACACTCCTCTCTGTCGCTCTAATTAATTAGTCTCATGTCCTGCAGTCTAGTTTCTCCCGGCGGATACTGCCGGGAACTGCCTATGCCATAGAAAGCATAGCTGAGTTCCAGTCTAGATTGAGGGTAGCTACTGGAACGTAAGTCGGGACTTGATCACTCGGCTGGGTCACCCGAGTGAGGGGTATGATGTTCGCGAGACCCTGAACCCCAATGACCTTGGGATACATCACTGAGGATACCAGGTGCATCTATGTGATGTATTTTCGTTCTTTCATTCTAACGAGACTAAAGGGTCATTCAGCAACTAACGATAAATATATAGTTTGGTAACTCATGTTCCCCCAAAAGACAGACAGACACACAGCATGTTTGTGCTAGTGCCGCTACGAAAGTATAGCACAACGGGTTTGAACCCATAATCATGTATAGCGATTAAGACTTTTGGCATAAATGATCATCAATCAGTACCAGACACTTCATTCAGGAGTGGTGGATTCTTGAGCCACAATGGTGCTGCAGGCTCCATCTGGGCAACGGTGGTGCTGCAGGCTCCACCTGGGCAACGGTGGTGCTGCAGGCTCCACCTGGGTAACGGTGGTGCTGCAGACTCCACCTGGACAACGGTGTTGCTGCAGACTCCACCTCGGCAACGTTGGTGCTGCAGACTCCACTTGCAGCTTGAATGGCCTTCCTAAATGCCTCACCGTGGGTTTGTTGAGCTTCCTCCTCATGGAAGACACAGGCTGGGGCGCCAACCCATACTGCTCCCGGGTGCCATCTACATCCCGGCTGTCATGCGTCTCTCCAGTGGTCACCAGACTATCCCTGGTTGTTCAGTTGTTCAGTAAACCCTTATTGAATGATAAGTACAAGTTGTTTCTACTGGTGAATTCCACAGAGCACCACAGGGAGAGGTCTACAGTATCTAGAGAAATGGCCTCCAAAAGACATTCAACGTTGTCAGAGGAACAGCCAGAGATGAACCAGAGATGTGGACTGTTTGATGCGAAGATGCAACCTGTAGTAAAGTTGTACCGTATAGGTATGTGCTGTTTTTTTTTACTTACTTACATAAAGGGATATTTCACTTTCAAAATAGTTGTGGGTAATGTTATCGTCTACTCTGGCTTTTTGTGAACACAGTTTTTAATTTGCTCGATTCAGTATTTAGATATTTTATATTATATATTATATTATCAGACCAGCCCATTGTAATTTCAAACTCCATTTTAACCATCGTAGATACAGAAAACACCCATCCCTGGTTCTAGTGACTGATATTGTCCTTCCTTAGAGAGGGACAGCCATAGCTGAATGGGTAGAGAGCCCGTCTAGGAAACGGAATGTACAACAGTGATGTTAGGTCTGCAGTGGATCCCAGGACCCACGGGTGGGAGTCTTAATAAAAATTGTATATATATTTTATAATTGTAATTGTTTGATATTATTGCATTTATACAAATCATGCATCAACTAAAGATTAACCCATTCTGACCGGGCACCCATTTTGGTGTCAGCATCATGTTATGCTTTAGCTATTTAAAAATAGCAGATCTACAAGCTCATATCGCGCCACTGAGTGGCGTGATACGAGCTTGTAGGTCTGCTATTTTTGAAAAATCGAAGAGCGACTGACATTTTTAGAATCTGATCTCAGGTCAGAATGGGTTAAGACCTGGAGTCACCACTACACACTATATGTATGACACACTCAAACATCATTGTATTATTGGAACATGTTTGTTGAAACTTCCAACAACCAGTTTGAGTTTGTGTCAATTGTTTACAGTTTTCTTTTCTTTTTTTCTTGTAGTGTAATTTTGTCATAACCTTCTGTTGAACATTATGCAAAATTGTCTTTGATTAGAAATGGAGAAGATGATGTTCCTTCAAAAATGCAAAGCTCAAACATTAAATGTTTTTCTCTCTTTGTGTCTTTTTTCTAGCCGTCTCACACCTCCCTGTGTGTAAAGAGGAGGTTTTTACTGAACAACAGGAGAGGAGCTCCAGTCTGGTCCAGGAGGAACCACAACCACCACAGATTAAAGAGGAACAAGAGGAGCTACTTCAAAGACCAATGGAGGCTGATGGGTCAACATTGACATTACAAGCAGTGAAAAGTGAAGATGTTCATGATGATGAAAACGGAGAGACAGAGCCTGTAGCCGGCACCTCAACTCAACAACACATGAAAACACAAGCTGATGTAGAGGACTGTGGAACATCACAACCAACTAGTGACGACCAGCTCCTCTCTTCACACTGTTCTGAATCTGACACTGAAGCAACTTTAAACACACTGAAATCACACAAGACAAATGTGGAAGGACAAAGATTGTCTTTGAGCAGCAAGCTGTCCAAGGACTTGAAATCATCAAAACAAACTCACTCCATGAGGAGCCACACAGGGAAGAAACACTTTAGTTGTACAGAGTGTGGGAAATGTTTTAATCGGACGTATAATCTGACAATGCACACAAGGATTCATACAGGGGAAAACCCCTGCACTTGTACAGTTTGTGGTAAAGGCTTTGCTCACAGTGGTAGTCTAAAAAGACACATGAGGACTCATACAGGGGAAAATCCCTTTACTTGTAACGTGTGTGGAAAAGGCTTTGCTCAGAGTGGTAAACTAAAAACACACATGAGGACTCATACAGGGGAAAAGCCCTTCACTTGTAACGTGTGTGGTAAAGGCTTTGCTCAGAGTGTTAATCTAAAATCACACATGAGGACTCATACAGGGGAAAAACCCTTTACTTGTAATGTGTGTGGTAAATGCTTTACTCATAGTAGTGGTCTAAAAACACACATGAGGACTCATACAGGGGAAAGACCCTTTACTTGTAACGTCTGCGGTAAAGGCTGTACACAGAGTAGTGAACTAAAATCACACATGAGGACTCATACAGGGGAAAGACCCTTTACTTGTAACGTCTGTGGTAAAGGCTGTACACATAGTGGTAATCTAAAAACACACATGATGACTCATACAGGGGAAAGACCCTTTACTTGTAACGTCTGTGGTAAAGGCTGTACACAGGGTAGTGAACTAAAATCACACTTGAGGACTCACACAGGGGAAAAGCCCTTCACTTGTAACGTGTGTGGTAAAGGCTTTGCTCAGAGTTGTAATCTAAAAACACACATGAGGACTCATGCAGGGGAAAAGCCCATAGATGAATGAGGACTCATACAGGGGGGGGGGGGGGGGGGCTCTACAAGCTCTACAAGCTCATAGCGCAGCACCAAGTGCCGCGCTACGAGCTTGTAGGTCTGCTATTATTTTTTTTATCGTGAAAATGTGGCGCAAATCTTTGAATATATATTATTTCAGTGTGATTGTTGTTATTTTCAGATGGGGGTCGGTGGCCAATTACATATAATCTTGGGGGTCCTTGACTTGAAAATGTTTGAAACATAGGGTTTTTCAGATTACTGTCAGGATTTAGAAAACATTTTGTAGAATCGTTCCCAGGTCAACGGGTTAACCAGGTCAACATGGGTTAACCTTTTATACGTTTCGGGAAGCTGTGGGTCATGACCGGAAGAATAAGGTTGCGAATACATTTCTTTGTCTTAGTTTTAGTCGACAAAAACAACACTGCCGGTACCACTACTTTATCGTAGGGGTGGCACGATTATGAAATTATGACCGTTAGCCCACCTCTGATTATCTGCAGGGTCATATCTGCCGATACCGATTCTGACTGATTCCGATATTTTACAGAGGAACCACAATGGAAACAAGCCTATAGGGCCCTATAGGGGCTTGGCCCAAAGCCTGTTAATAAAGTATTCAATCAATCACTAAATAGCCTATACTCTTTACCAAGTGTCTGTTTTCACAACTGAATGACTACTGAATGAGATGAGTGCACAGATTAAATGTAGAAAAAAAGTTTACTTTTACTTAGATTTGACATATTTGCTTTTGTTCTAGACTAGAGGTACTAGAAACGTTTGATAAATATTGAACTTTATGATGAATTTTTACACCCTTTAATTTATTTAATTTCTTTGCTGGTGAAAACCGATTAAATAATGAAGCAATATTACACGAGATGGGGTGGTTTAACGTCATTAATGCACGCCTGCGATGCTGCAGGAACGAGCTCCGAAAATGGAACCACATATTTCCAGATGGGGGCCCGCGGCCAAATACAGATACTTCTGGGGGTTCTTGACATGAAAAAGGTTTGAGAACCACTGACATAGAAACACAGGTTTCTGAAAACTTTAAGAATTTAGAAGACATTTGTAGAATTTAGTGTCAGTCAGGTCTCAATGGGTTAAGTAAAAGTATAAATACTGCAATGTAGACGTACTCCGTTACAGGTAGAAGTATCGTATTCAAAGTGTGCTCGAGTAAAAGTACAACCGTATTGGCATCAAAATGTACTTAAAGTACTAAAAGTAAAAGTACTCATATTGCAGAATGGCCCATGTATGGAATGTGTACAAAATAGCCGATCTACAAGCTCACAATGAGTTGCATCGCAACGTATTGTGAGCTGGTAGATTGGCTATTTGCTATTGGCCGAAATCCACAAAAGATTCTACACATGAGCTTTTATAGACAAAAATATCACACCCATGTGAAGTGAGGGGCGCTAATATATCTAGTCTAACTCATGTTGATTAGGTGATGTAATGGTGATGTAAAACAAACATTATGACGTACATTTCCCCTTCATTGTCAATGGCGTTTACAAAACAAACATTGAACTAAAGACAAACATTAAACCCTTGTGTCCCTATAGGAGGGGCTAGTGCCAAAATGTCCTCTCAGTACAGGGTTGTGTAGCATGGAATGGCTTTCCTCTGCGTATAAGGGATTGTGCTACATTTCCATCTTTTAAATTCAATCTGAAAAAATGGTTGATTTTAGGTGTATTTCTTTTTTATGCTGTGTTCCCTATGTAATGTTATGTTAATGTATTCCACTGTTTGCCTGCCAAATAACGCTGAAACAAGTCTTGTCCAGAAGCACTTCAAAATGAACCGCTTCAACCCTATGGATGGACAGTGGGCTTGGTTTTCTGGACCCATTGAAAAATCTACAATTTTTTTTTTTACAAAAAATATTTTAAGCCTATATAATCCAACCATTTAAGATCCTGGTGAATCACGACCATATCAGGGGGGCAGTCAGCCAGATATTTTGTGAAGCCTCATTTGAAATCGGTAGTTCATATAATGGCCTGTTGTGGCGCTGGACTGGACCCAAAAAGCCCCATAGCTCCATAGAGGCCCATGTATTTTGGCCCAACTTCACCTAGACTGTATTACCTTAATAAACATGGTCATGAATACTTTCTTCTTCCAGTCACTAGTTTAAAGTCTCATTTCTAATGTCATAATATTCTTTTTGGAAAATTATGGTCCCATTAATTAAAATAATGACCATGAAGTCGCGTATGTTCTGAGGGGCGTGGCTACCGTTACCGTCTATGATCGGGATTCCCCTCCCACTCAAGAGTCTTCTCCTCCCACTCGAGTCAAAATAAAAACCAACGGAGAAGAAGGGGGGAAGTCCCGCCTCGTTGTCTGGGCAGCCAATGGCCAGCTGGACCCAAACGGAGCCAGCCAATGGCCAGCTGGTCCAAAACGGATCTAGAAAGATGGCGATTTACAGTGCATTAGAATGCAAGGGATTTCAGGCTTCATTTTACGTTCATGTTAGACCCGGGGAACGCTTTGTCCATATTTTTTACAGTCTATGGACCATATATATAACACCTTTGATTCTGAAAAAGTTTCTCCCAGATGCTACGCTGACAAGACACCAGCACCTGTCTACACACCGGAGAAAGACCTTATTGCTGTAAACGGTGTTACAAGAGTTTAATTGATATAGGTTATTTGCGGAAACACCTGCGTATCCACACTGGAGAAAAACCTTACCACTGCAAACATATGTGACAAGAGTTTCAGTCAGTCAGGTACTCTGCAGGCACACCAGCGTCATCTCCACCAGTGTTGATTTTGTCGAAAAATGTTCGTTGACCACCTTTTTTCACTGATGAAAACTAAATGGAAACTAAAGGAAAACTAAGCTATGATGACTAAAAGTAAGACTAAATATATCAATAGGCCTATATATCCAGTATAAGTCATTTTACAATTAGTTGCATGCTGAAAATAGACAATCTACAAGCTCAAGCGCGACGCGTTGTGGGCTTGTAGATCGGCTATTTTCAAAAACAAAGTGTAAAAAACAATGATTACGACGGCCCGCCAAAATAAATTTTGTTCAACTAAACTGTAGATTTAGTCGACTAAACTAAACATTCCAGGTGACTAAAATGTGACTAAAACTAAATAAACTATTCAAGAGACTGAGTAAAACTAAAATCTAAATTTGCTGCAAAAACAATACTGTTCTCCACCACACCTGGGGGAAACCTAAGCACCATAAACGGTGTGATAAGAAATAGCTGTCCACAAAAATGCTGCGTTCGGGGCACGGTGGCACAGTTGGTAGTGCTGTCGCCTGACTGCTAGAAGGTCCTGGGTTCGATTCCCACTGGGGACGCTGTGGGTGCTGGGGGTGTGTTCCCTCCTCCACGTCATCAGTGCCCATACCCGAGGCGGGGTTGAAAAAAGTGCCTTTCTGTGTGGAGTTTACATGTCCCCCCGTGTCCCCTAGGGTAGGTACCCTCACATGTTCTCCCTGTGTCCCCTAGGGTAGGTACCCTCACATGTTCTCCTTGTGTCCCCTAGGGTAGGTACCCTGACAAAAAACATGCAGTAATCCTGGTCTAAACTACCTCCCCCTGGCCAGCCAGGGCGCCTGATGGAGGGGAAAGGAACTGGTTGGAATAATGTGTTCCTTCCACACGCTACGTCCAACCAGGGGAAACTCCCCCCTGTCAAGGTGTAAAGGAGCAACTTGGACACTCAGGCATGAAGGAAGCATGAGTTCAAGTCCGTTGCTCTCCCCAGGTTGGCGGAGGGTGTGTAGAGCCCAGGATCACATTAGATCATTGACACATGGGTGAAAAATGGGTTACAAAAATCGCGGGATAAAAAATATATTAAAAAGAATGCTGCGATCACATTGGCAGATGCAAAAGATACAAAGATTAAATGAAGATGCAAAGCTACACGGTGCATTTGTAGCTGAAGTTCATACCGGTCAACGTGATCAGAAATCGGGGGCCAGTCACATATATTGCTTGACCCCGTCTTATCGCTGCTTGTAGCTATATTTTCTTCTTCATCTTCTTCTTCTTCTCCTTTAGCCAAAAATAGCAGTTCTGGCTGAACCGGTCGGTTTTCGCAGAACATGCAAAACTTGGCAAGATGGTAGAGGGCTGTGCTACTTTCAACGGTGAGGCCCACAACCATTGGCCAAAGGGTGGCGCTATAGCACTCAAGTGAAATATATATAAAAAAGGAATAGCTCATGAACCTGACAGTCAGCGGACTCCCTCTTTACCAAGCGTTTCCACCATGTAGGTTCCGCCTCGCGTAGATCATACACGCCCATTTAATCTACCGTGATGATGTTTATTGTCGCTATCAGGAAATGTTACTAACATGTTTCAAATGGACAGATCTACAAGATAACAGCGTGTCTGTTGTGCACCGCATTACAACTTGTAGATCAGCTTATTGTGGCAAGCAAGCCCCTGTCTGATGGATCCACTGGTTAATAAAGTATCAATCTGTAGGATATCCTTTTCTCACATCACGTATAATGAGAAAGTTAATTTATTCATTTAAGTTCAAGACTAAAGGCTAATAAAACTTGGATCTGCAAACTCACGTTTGCAGATGTAATGTTTCGCAAGTAGCAAGGATGGGCTGAAGCCTATGCACGTGGCTGATAAAAAGAATATGAGACCATCACTGCGTCAAATGTAATTCAAAAAATAATAATTTTACAGAAAATATACAATATTCAAAATTGTCAGCTATCTAAGAAAGGATTAGAAATTAATATTCACAATATGGAACAGTGTCAAAATAAATGTAATGACTCAAATCCTACTGCTTGGCAGGGGGGGTGTCTCAATTTATATATATATATATATATATATATATATATATATATATATATATATATAATTATTATTCTTTGGCCTATGGTCCCTTTTTGTAGTTTTGTCTTTGTCTTGTCTGTTTTCCAGTTTTTAAGGGGCTACGCCCGAAGTCCGGCCCCTTAAAAACTAAATAGCATTTCTGGCTTAACCGTGCAGTCGGTTTTCGTGAAACTTGGCAAAGGTAGACAGGTATGTGAAACGGTGAGAACGCAAAGCCCACGGCCATTGACCAAAGGGTGGCGCTATAGCACTTGATCGAAAATGCAAACAGGTATAGCTCCGTTTGACCGTCAACAATACAACTTGGATAGACATATGCGTCTCCTCATGTCGAACAACTTTCGTGTTCTGCCTTTTGACCTCTGACCCTGGCTAGCAGTAGATGGCAAACCGGAAGTCATTTTAGTGGACGGGAGCAGGACGGTAAACGGAACAGGACGGATGTTAAAATATTAAATCTTTTTACCGTGCCGTCCAGCAGGTTTTGCTGTTTGCCATCTACCGCTTGCCAGATTCCATGTGAATGTTGAATGCATTAGATCAGTGAAGATCACCCATTATTTTGAATTATACATACACAGCGCTCCAGGTCAAACCATGCAGTTGTTTTTCACGAAATGTGGCAATATGGCTATGTCACCCTGCTTAGAGATAAAGACCACAACCATTGGCCAAAGAGTGGCGCTATAGCACTCAATTGAAAAACAGGCAACCTGGATTCCAGTCATCAGTGGTGGAAAAAGTAGCCAACGTGTTAAGTTTTACAGACAGGTGGCGCCCTTCCTCTATATGTCATGTAACTGTGTTGTATGTATGTGTGTACGCACAGGACGTGACGTCATTACGTCCTTGCGGGAGGTGCTAGTATATGCCGCCTAAAAATAAGAACAACAACCAGAGGCTGTATCACACAGAATAAATATGCCGGTAGGCTAATGATAATAAAGGATCGACTTGCTTATTCTTCATCACGCATTTGAGTGCTGCGACATCATAAAGCTTGACAGGTTATGGGCCGAGGCGGAGTTGTACACAAGGATAGCGTTTCGTCCGAGGAAGAAGTTTAACGTGGCGGATTAACACGGAGCTTCAGTGGACAACTTGGAGATAAGTGAGTAAAAGATTCAGAAGAAGTTTTTCACGACGATGGCAAACAGAATGGGAACCCCGCAACTTCTTTTTGATGGCTCGGAAGAGAGATATGACCTATGGGAAACAAGATTTCTAGGTTATCTTCACATTCAGAAATTAAAAGAGACTATCTTGAATGAGCCAACGGGCGTGACCGCAGAGGAACAAGCAGAAGACAGGAGGAAAAATGTCGACTGTTATGCTGAACTGATAAGACTGATTGATGATAAAAGTTTATCCATAATAAGACACGAGGCGGATGATGATGGCAGAAAAGCCCTGAAGATACTGAGGGAACACTATTCCGGGAAAAGTAAGCCAAGAATCATTAATCTGTACACCTCATTGACCAAGCTACACATGGTAGATGAGAGTGTCACTGACTATATCATCAGAGCAGAGAACATCATAATGGCCCTGAAATATGCAGGTGAGACCATTAGTGATGGACTAACTGTAGCCATGGTATTAAACGGGCTACCAGACTCCTTCAAGCCACTAGCAGTGCATGTAACACAAAACGAAGAAAATGTTACATTTGCAGACTTTAAAAGAAGACTGCGTGTTTTTGAAGAGAGTGAAAATGAACAAAGCAGAGTCTACAGATAATGTGATGAAGACATATGTAAAACCAGGCCGAGGCCCCACCAAGGCATACACTGGCAACAGGAAAGATGAGGATGACTACGTGACGTGCACAGGTGTGGAATAAAAGGGCACAAGGCAAGAAAGTGTACCAGAAAAGTGTGGTGTGGCTACTGTAAAAGCAATACACACGAAGAATCCATCTGCAAGAACAAGAGGGAACGAGACGGCGCCAGGAAGGTCGTGGAGGAGTGGAACAGTGAGGAGGACCATTTCTTCAAGACCGACGTCACAAGGAATGAGAAACCACCAGGCAGCATGAAGATGAAAGGCATCATGGTGGACGGAGGGGCGACATCACACATCATAAACGACATAGAGAAGTTTAAGAGTTTTGATGACACCTTCCAACCTGACTCTCATTCAGTGGAGTTAGCCGACGGGACGAAGTGTAGCGGGATAGCTCAAAGAAGAGGAACAGCGATGATCTGCCTACTAGACAGCGCGGGACAACAGCACAGAGCACAGCTGAGAGATGCTCTGTACATGCCTTCATACCCTCATGACATCCTTTCGGTGGCACGAGCTACAAATGGAGGAGCGACGATCACCTTTGAGAAATGGGACAACCGCATGGTCGCCAGGGATGGTAGCAGGTTTGACATCCACAAAAGTGGAAACTTGTATTACTTACCAACTGTTCAAAAGAATGTGGATCAATGTAAAGTGTGTCATAATGTGCAAACGTGGCACGAGATTTTAGGCCATTGTAATTACGATGATGTGCAGAAATTACAAGGTGTTGTGAAAGGCATGGAGATAAAGGGGAGTGTGGTCACACCAGCACAATTATGTGAAGTGTGTACAAAGGGAAAATTCACCCAGACGAGAAACAGGGAGCCTGACAGAAGGGCTAAGGAACCCTTAGAATTAGTCCACACTGACCTAGCAGGTCCCATGCAAATGACTAGCATAGGTGGGCACAGATATGCTCAAACCTTTACTGATGACTACTCAGGCACCATGATGGTGTATTTTCTAAGGTCTAAGAGTGATGCAGTGCAGGCGACAGAACGATTTCTAGCAGATGTAGCACCGTACGGAGAAGTTCGGTGTATCTGATCTGATAACGGTACTGAGTACACTAGTAAAGAGTTCCAGGCACTGTTATAATCAAAAACAAAATTAGACATGAGACGTCCGCACCATACTCACCCCACCAAACTGGTACAGCGGAGAGAGGGTGGCGAACACTCTACGAAATGGGGAGGTGTTTACTGTTAGAAAGTAATTTACCGAATAAGTTATGGAACTACGCTGTACAGACAGCGGCTTATGTAAGGAACAGATGCTACAGCAGGCGGACAAAGAAAACGCCATACGAGCTGTTTGCAGGGAAGAACCAAACCTATCCAAAATGCAAAAATGTGGATCAGTGTGCTACGCTTACAAACAGCTAGGCAAAGGAAAGCTAGACTCTAGGTGTGAGCAGGGTGTTTTCGTGGGTTATGATAAAAACTGCCCCGCCTACCTGGTGTACTATCCAGAAAAAGAGAAGGTTCAGAAACACAGATTGGTGAAGTTCACAACCAAAACAGGAGCAGAAAAAGAAACACAAACGTGTGAGTCATACATGGGGTGTGGTAATGGAGAGCTACATCCCAAGGTTAATGATAACAGGGACATTTGTGTCGATGACAAGGATGAAAATGTACCAGATCAAGGTATGCAGGGTGGTGTTTCTGGGGTTTTACCTGAACAGACTGAAAGCACACAGCCGGGTAGAGTCACTGAGACTGTGAACAGAGGGAACCCACCGAGAATCAGAAAGAAACCAATTCACCTACAGGAGTTTGAGACTGAGGATACAGTGGACAAACTGGTAACCTGCGTGGACTCTTGTTACAGAGCAGTATGTGGCATTCCTCAAACTTACAGGGAAGCCATAGTTTCAAACAGGTCAAAGCAGTGGAAAACTGCCATGGATGATGAGGTGAACTCACTGGAAGAGAATGAGACTTTCAGCCTCACCCACTTGCCACCAGGCAAACGGGCAGTGGGGGGCAGGTGGGTCTACGCACTTATAAGTAACATTGATGGATCAGACAAATACAAGGCGAGATTCGTAGCAAAAGGCTACAGTCAAAGAGCAGGGACTGACTACGAAGAGACATTCTCACCCACAGCAGATATGACAAGCGTGAGAGATGATCATGCAAAAGGCAGCACAGGAGCAATTAGTCCTGCACCAAATGGATGTAAAGACGGCCTATTTGCATGCACCGATTGATTGCGAAATATACATAGAGCAGCCAGAAGGCTATGAGAAAGAGTCACCAGCCGGTGAAAAGCTAGTGTGCAAATTACACAAATCTCTCTATGGCCTTAAGCAGTCCGGTAGAAATTGGAATGCAATGTTACACACATGTTTAACTGAGAATGATTTTGTACAGAATCCTGCTGATCACTGTGTGTACACAAAAGAGAAACATGATGAGAAGGTGATGTTAATTGTTTGGGTTGATGACATTATCATAGCTGCTAGCAACAAGGGTGTGCTCAACAGTGTGAAAATGATGCTCACTGAAAAAATTCAAATGAAGGATCTAGGAAAGTTGAAGCATTTTCTAGGGATCAATTTTGACCAAACAGAAGGTGAAGTCAAAATGTCACAAAAGAAATATGTGAACAAAATTCTAGAGCGTTTTGAAATGCAGGATTGCAGGTCCAGAGAGACTCCGTGTGAGGCTAAACTAGAGTACACTGAAGATGCAGAAAATATGACAGACACAAGAAGGTTCAGAGAGGCAGTGGGAAGCCTGATTTACTTATCCACGTGCACTAGACCAGACATCAGTTTTTATGGTTAGTAGATTATCCCAGCACTTTGCTGAGCCAACACTAGAACACTGGAACACAGTGAAGCATGTGTTTAGATACCTCAAAGGTACGGCAGAACAGGAGTTATGCTTCAAAAGAAATGAGACGGATAAACTAGGTCTGAGAGTTTATAGCGATGCAGACTGGGCATCAGATGTGTTTGACAGGCGAAGCACATCAGGATATTGTGCCAGTCTGAGTGAAGGAAGTTCTCTGATCTCATGGAAGACAAGAAAGCAAGCTACTGTTGCATTATCTACATGTGAGTCAGAGTAGGCTACATGTCTTTAGCCTCAGCCATGCAGGAATGTATCTACTTAGAGCAACTACTCAGGGGATTTGACAAATACAAATATGCACAAACAAAAGTATTTGAAGACAATCAAGGTAGGGGAGAGCCGCCAAGGTTGTAACGCTTCACGGTTGTAACATGGACGTTATCTCTTGATTGGTCAACGCCACCATGACACCATCGCGTCAGTATGTGTACAGCAACGTACTCTACGTGGGACCTTCCCATAGATCCGAAGTCCCGTTAGTCCGAACATGCACTGCTCCCGTGCGTGCGGTTAGGTTTAGGTTTGCTCCCGTGCTTGCGGTTAGGTTTAGGTTAGGGTTAGAGATAGGGATAGTAATTTCGGAACAATGAACCTTCTGACTAATGACACGGCACCCTCTACGTGCCCAGGAAGTTTGAAGTGTTTACCTTCATCCCACGGGGAGCTATTGGCGAAAAACAGATTTTTCTCAAAAAGCAAAAGCTTTACACCTGGAGTATATGTGTGCTACAATTTTTTTCTTTGATGTTGGTGAATAAAAATCCACATGGATGTCTTCATGCTTATGTTCTTCATTAGTTGCATCGTGTTTAGACGGAATGCACGTTCATTCTGGTCTGTAAGCAACGGCAAAGAAAACTTGCAAAAGTGGATCAATTGTAACACACGCCGGCTCCATTCAATACCATTATAGGTCATATTTACACAGTTGACATTTTGGCCAATATTATATGTTCTAAAATTGTACTGTATTGTGTAGTGTATTCTAAAATTATTTTAGGGTTGTATAACATTGTACAACTCAATAAATCAAACGTTTGTTTAATCAATGTATTTCCCCACTGAACTGACCAAAAAATAAAAAAAAGCCCAAACTGGTACACCCGATACTATTTAATATTTCCCTTATTGTTGATACATTTTCTTATCACATCCATGGTATGAAAACAATGCTAAGGAGTTGCTTCAATGAAATATAATTGCTTTAAGCTGAAAACGATATGTTTAATGATGTTTTTTAGCGTTGTTACATTTATCATGCATGCCGTTACAATTAATCCGACATGCGCAGCAATTGTAACACTGGAACAGCGTCCACGTTCGGTTTTATAAAAAAAAAACTTGAAGTGGTTTATGGTAGCAGACATGTGTAGGTCCGTTGCCTGAAACTATTACATGTGTAGATAAACGGATGAGTTAAAAAATGAAACGTGCAAAATGTTACATCCTTGGCGGCTCTCCCCTACTATAGCACTAGCCAAAAACCCAGTGAATAGGCAAAGGTGTAAGCACATCGATATTAAGTACCATTTCATAAGGGAAATCATAAACAGTGGAAGAGTGATTTTGGAATACTGTCCTACTGAGCGGATGATTGCAGATGTGCTGACAAAACCAGCCACCAAGGACAAATTAAAGAGGTTTGCTCGGGACATGTTCGGCACTTAAAAGTGCACTGTCAACAGGGAAAGGGAAACCATGTGATTGTTATTTTCTTTTTCTTGTGTTGTAGGCCTACTGTATTTTGTTTTTCTTCAAGATAACCCAGTGAGAGCTAAGGGACTGATCGTTATTTATCAAAGGTTGGTATGGTGCAAAAAAGGGGGGGGTCATTAAACTATTTTTTTAGCCTGAGGGGGGGATATGTTTATTTTTATTTTGGCTTGGGGGAGGTTGTACAACTTTATTTTGCTGAATTTTGTATTTAAAAAAGGTTTTGATTATTTTAGTGTTTTACTCCTATCTATATAAAGTTTACCCTGTGTGGCGAGTGTACTTGGTATCTTCCATGTGTGCGCAACTGCGCATACAAATAGAACAGATCTACAAGCTAACAACGTGTTGCTTGGTGACACGTTGTTAGCTTGTAGATCTGTTCTACCACCAAAGGTCCCTCCCCCGGCCGCTGATGTAGTTTGCCCCGTCTGACTTGTAGCCACAGATTGATTGATTCTGCGTTCATAACATTTCCAGTAGAAAAAGTTAAAAATGTTTCAAGCTATGAACCGCAATGTTTGAATTGCGGGCCAGCAGCAAGAGCCAGTGTTGTCGGTCAGAGAGGAGGAAGGCGAGGAGCAGCAGGTTGACAGCACCGATGTTGAGGTTGCGGTGGTGTGAGGTGTCTCGGTGAAACCCAGCTCTGGAAATATCCTCTTTAATGAAACTGCGGGTGCTACCCCCATCTAATAGGCACCTGGCTACTTGGCTTTGCGTTGGTGCATCTATCCTTAATGGTAGCTGTCTGCAGTAATACTATTGTCAGAGTTGCTTGCTACACTACTAACTGCATCTGCAACACTGTGGTCACTGGTCAGCCTGTCTGTCATTGCCGTGGTCGGCGCGTCTATCATGCGCTGTATGGCTGTTTGGTTGCAAACTGTTTTGTGGTGTCTGCGCCCGCACTCTTCAGAGTGAATGCCCTGCATTCTACAATTACGCGCGACATGCAGCCTGCCTAGCATTTTAATGGCATTGTCATAATTCTGGTCTTAAAGCCAATCCCGTGACTACATAGCCGCTCTGCCACTTAAGAATACTCACTTTAAATATGTGAATTTATCAGACTTACTGAGACTCGTGTTTTTGTCTATTTAGTCCAGTACCTGCCTGTAGACCCTATCGCAATTTGGTGTTGGGGGAATTTCTCACTTGAACTGAGTCAATGGGTCCCTAGACATGAAAAATCAACGAGGTGCTTGTCCGCCATAGTGCCACGAATGGCGCAATGGCCACATAAAAAATGGCCACCATCGGCTATGATGAAAATCCAACCTTTTTGTTTTTTTGTGTTTAAGCACATGTAAAACATTCATTTAGACTAATTGTGGTGTGTGGAATTCATTTCTGATATTGTTTTGATGATTTGGGGTGATTTTGACCTTGAAAGGTCATAGTCAAGGTCATTTTGCTATTCCACAGACCTTGGCCATAACTTATCCATTTTTAGGAGTAAGAACAGGAACAATAAGTCTATTTCAACTAAATCTGACTCTTAAAATTAATTTCTGATATTGTTTTGACCATTAGGGATCATCCTGTCATTGAATTATTGATGTTAATGTCATTTTTTAATAATTCGATTATGATTCTTTAGTCGCTTTTATTATATATTTTCATGATTTGTTTTCTTTACATAAACAAAATACATGGGCATGAGAAAAACAACAACAGCACCATATGTGCTGTGTGAATAAGCCCATTGTACAAAAGACTCTGTCCATGGCCCAAATGAGCCAATTCATTGCTATGGCAACCCCATAGTGGAGGTAAGTCAATATATCATAAGAATCGTTCACTTGATGGTACAAGCACCAAATTTGGTACACAAGTGCTTCAGAACCTACTCTCTCAGAAAAGTATGATGTCCACTTGAAAAAACTAAATGGCCACCATTTTTCAAGATGGCCGCCAAATTAAAAGGGCCTTTTGTGGCGGTTCTGGACAACCGTGGGTCCGACCAACTCGAGACCGGGCACTGCACTCCCTGTGGGTGTGTGGAACGTGTATGTCGAATTTGAAGTGGGGCGAACGGTTCTTGAGTTACGTGGATTACAGACGTACAGACACACACAGAATTTGTGCAATTAGCAGATCATTGGAACGGTTGTTCGCTTGGTGATACAAGCGTGACATTTGCCGTGAACATTCCTTTGGTCAACTCTTTAACTTTTTAAACCGAGCCATCCAAAAATCCAATATGGCGGTTATATTTCAAGATGGCCACCAAAATTAGACTGGTTTTGCATTTCTGCATATATTTGGCTATACCTTTGTGATGTACTGAATAGTGATCGACCGATATGGTTTTTGGCCGATATATCCGATCACCGATTAGTGGACAATCAAAAAGCCGATAGCCGATTGTTGGTGCAAGAAGCACCAACATCGTTTCAGTAACACTTCCCCCTCCATCAATTGCAGCACATGTACTGTAGCAGCATATATCATTTTCAATATCTATCTATCGATCTATCTATGAATGCACCAAGTGTGTGTGTGTGTGTGTGTGTGTGTGTGTGTGTAATTGTCCAGAACCGCGCCAAAAAGGCCTCTGCCCGGGCTCTGGACCGGGCCCATGCCCAGTGTCCATATATGGATCTGGCCTGTTCTGACCTCACAGCACTCCATATTTGGACCTGACACAAGACAGAACTCCACAAGCTGGCTGCATATACTCCCTATTTGGGCATGCCTTACAAAGAACTCCATATATGGGCATAAAAGGGAGACAGACATAATATCTGGGTGGGGCATTCATTTATACAACTTTCATCGTACCAAGTAGGTCAGTGCCCAATGGGCTGTAGAGGCCCTACGGGCACCGTTCTATAGTTTATCAAAACCGGATTTTCAATGAAAGTGGTTGTTTCACCATGTTTGCGCATTTATGAGAAATATAGTAATCGGTCGTTTCTTTCCGATTATTTGTTTTTAGCACCGATACCGATATTAATTAAAATCATGAATATCGAAGCCGATAATCGGTCTATCACTAGTACTGAACCATACTGTATAATACTGTACGGCACTGTAGGGCACCATACTGTACCATACCGTACCGTACCTTACTGTATGGTATCATACTGTACAATACTGTACTGTACTGTACCGTACTGCATGGTACCATACTGTACCATACTGTACCTTACTGTATGGTATCATACTGTACCTTACTGTACTGTACGGCATCATACTGTACTGTACCATACTTTTTGGTATCATACTGTACCATGCCGTACTGCACGTTACTGTACCGTACTGTACTTTACCATACTGTACTGTACTGTAACATACTGTAGTGTACTGTACAGTACTGTGTGTGTGTGTGTGTGTGTGTGCGCACGCACAGGGAAAAGGGGAGGACCCCTTTTGGTTTTGTTTTCTGCATCTTCCTCTGTGACCTGCCACCTTCATGTCATCTCTCACAGCATCCTTAAACCTCGTCTTTGGCCATCCTCTTACCTGGCAGCTACATCTTCAGCATCCTTCTCCCAATGTACCCTCATCCCTCCTTTTCACATCACATGTCTAAACCATCTCAACCTCACCTCTCTTGCTTTATCCCCAAACCTTCTAACCTGGGCTGATCCTCTAATTTAGTCATTTCTGATCAAGTCCTTCCTTTTCTCTCCTAATGAGAACCATAGCATCCTTAATTCTGCCACCTCCAGCTGTGCCTCCTTTTCATCAGTGCCACCGTTTCCAACCGTACGGCATGGCTGGTCTCACTACCATCGTATACATCTTCCCTCTCACTGGTAGCCTTCTGTCACAAATAACTCCTGACACATATGTCCCATATTCTCAATACACTGGCTTCACTTGCTAGAACATTTCCATCTCTATACTCACCTTAACCTGTTACACTACTGTCTACTGTCTGGTCAATTGGTACAAATAATTTTCTCCCTCCCTCACCATCTCTCTTTGCACTTACTGTACATCTCATATACTTTATCTTAGCCCTGACCACTTCTTAGCCCACACCACCTGACATCACATCTCTCTATTCTTACCCATCATCTAAAAAAAACCTCAATGGCATTGCCCATTGACATATATTCAAGTCTGTGTGTGTCTGTACATTAAGGCTGTCCCCGAACATTCATAGTTCGAATGTTCGCTCGTTAAGGTTGCCACTCGAATCTTAATTTATGGCCTTGAACCATTCGTGTTTTTTTTTATTTATTATTATTATGTTTTATTATTATAATTATTATTTTTTTTACTCAGAAATATATCTCGGCGATAATGCGATATGCATATGCGATATGCATATGATATGTTCATGCTGTGTTTACAATCATTTGAAAGTCCTGCAGACGGCAGAAGAGACAAACACAGTGACACACACACTCACACACTCAATGCGCTTCTGAGAGTAGCCTACACAGGTGGAACAAATTAATGAAAGAGAGACAGCTAACGAGCAAGGCAAGATGAAGATACGCTCTAGTTGTAGCTGCCTGCCAGCAACTCATTCAACTATGGCTCATTTTTATGGAATGATGAGCTCGCATCAGGGACGTATGCTGACCATTTGGTTGCCCTACTCGTAGGATATTTGTGCTGCCCCCCCTCCCCTCCCGACGAGAGTGCTGCTAGCCTATTCCTCATGCTGCGCAGATCGGCTATTTTCGCTGTATGCGAGGACGCACACACGGCCGCTCGCAGCAGCGGAGCACAAGTCAGAGCCTACTAGACGCTTTGTGTGTGTGTGTGTGTGTGTGTGTGTGTGTGTGTGTGTGTGTGTGTGTGTGCCCGCACGCGTGTGTGTTGGGAGAGGGAGAGAGAGAGAGAGAGAGAGAGAGAGGGGGGGGGAGACGCGCTCTGATCATGTTCAAGACGGATATCTCGTGTTGTCATTATATTAAAGTAAAGAGGGTTGTATCCACACTCAAAATGCACACCTTCCCGGTCGGCCAACCCGGTAGCAACCCTCACCAACCCCTGATGAACTTAACCATTATTTCACTGATAGTCTATGCAACGTCGCCCCGGAGGATCTATTTATGAATTGCAGCCTGGTTAAAAGCACTCGGAGAAATTAATTAATTAGAACCAATTAACCAAATGGTTCGGATGTTCGCTCGGAAATTCCTGCAAATGTTCGAGTCCTAAAAACAGGGCTAGGGTACAGCCTTACTGTACATCTGTAATCCACGTAACCCGAGAACCGTTTGCCCCACCGACTTCACCGAATTCGACACACACGTTCCACACACCCACAGGGAGTGCAGTTCCCGGTCTCGAGTTGGTCGGACCCACGGTTGTCCAGAACCGCCACAAAAGGCCCTTTTCATTTGGCGGCCATCTTGAAAAATGGTGGCCATTTAGTTTTTTCAAGTGGACATCGTACTTTTCTGAGAGAGTAGGTTCTGAAGCACTTGTGTACCAAATGTGGTGCTTGTACCATCAAGTGAACGATTCTTATGATATATTGACTTACCTCCACTATGGGGTTGCCATAGCAATGAATTGGCTCATTTGGGCCATGGACAGAGTCTTTTGTACAATGGGCTTATTCACACAGCACATATGGTGCTGTTGTTGTTTTTCTCATGCCCATGTATTTTGTTTATGTAAAGAAAACAAATCATGAAAATATATAATAAAAGCGACTAAAGAATCATAATCGAATTATTGAAAAATGACATTAACATCAATAATTCAATGACGGGATGATCCCTAATGGTCAAAACAATATCAGAAATTAATTTTAAGAGTCAGATTTAGTTGAAATAGACTTATTGTTCCTGTTCTTACTCCTAAAAATGGACAAGTTATGGCCAAGGTCTGTGGAATAGCAAAATGACCTTGACTATGACCTTTCAAGGTCAAAATCACCCCAAATCATCAAAACAATATCAGAAATGAATTCCACACACCACAATTAGTCAAAATGAATGTATTACATGTGCTTAAACACTAAAAAACAAAAAGGTTGGATTTTCATCATAGCCGATGGTGGCCATTTTTTATGTGGCCATTGCGCCATTCGTGGCACTATGGCGGACAAGCACCTCGTTGATTTTTCATGTCTAGGGACCCATTGACTCAGTTCAAGTGAGAAATTCCCCCAACACCAAATTGCGATAGGGTCTACAGGCAGGTACTGGACTAATTGCTGTCTCAAATTGACTCCAAAAGCTTTGCCATTGACTCGTACATCTCCAGTGAACTTCTCCATGGTCAGTTTAGGCAGTTTGACGGTAGGGCTGGTCTAAAAGCATGCAGCTGTCATGTGCATCTTTGCGCACTCGCATTGCAATGGTGGATTGTTGGTGTGTGCGTCACAGTAGCCTACTTGTGTTTTGTCCGCGGTGCCATGTACTTTTGTCTGCGTATGTGGTTGTAATAGATTAAAGAAAGAGTTACACTATTCGGTGGTGCCTGGCTGGCTAAATGAGCCGAGCAGGCAGTTGAACGTTGGTGTTGCGCAAATTGTGCTTTTCTCTGTGGAGTATGACGCTGTAGTATTATGGTATGCGACTGCGTGACATATTTATTTAGCATTCATTCATTTTCATCATCCTGGGCTTGGGCACAGAGGCGAGGGGTGCCCACTGCCTTGGCAGCTTGGCTATAGAATGACTTTACGCACGAGGCTCACCTCAAAAATAGCCAATCTAAGCTCACAAATTTGTGTCGCGTCATCAGCATGTTGTTGTGAGCTTGTAGGTTTACATATGCTATATTTAAATCTTTAGTTGGAAGAATGCAATGGCATATCATAGTGTTGACCATAATGTAATGACGGATATGGAACCAAATGAACCCCAGACGGCCGCCGCCTAATAAACGATCAGCGTTTACTTTATGCTGCTATACTGTTGGTGTGAATATAAAATAAATATAGTCTATGGTGTTTGGGGGGGGGGGGGGGGGTCATATATTCTTCCAGTCCCTGAGGGGGGGTCCCGAAAAAATATTTGGAGGCTGGGGGGAGGGGATGAGGAAAAATAAAAAAATGAAATCACATCTGCACCCCCCCCCCCTGGTGGATAAATAACGACCAGTCCCTAAGAGCGAGTGGGGGTGTTAAGTTTTACAGACAGGTGGCGCCCTTCCTCTATATGTCATGTAACTGTGTTGTATGTGTACGCACAGGACGTGACGTCATTACGTCCTTGCGGGAGGTGCTAGTATATTCTGCCTAAAAATAAGAACAACAACCAGAGGCTGTATCACACAGAATAAATATGCCGGTAGGCTAATGATAATAAAGGATCGACTTGCTTATTCTTCATCACGCATTTGAGTGCTGCGACATCATAAAGCTTGACACTACGCATACTAAGTATTCAAAATGAAAAATTGCAAAGTACCCTTTCCTAATAATATCAATGAATCATGGATTTAAATTGTCAAATGTGCAAAAAGCTGATCTACAAGCTCAAAGCGTGTCACACCGCAACACGAGGTTGTAGATATTTTAAGATTCGAAGGCAGTTTCAAAATCAATCTATCTATCTATCTATCTATCTATCTATCTATCTATCTATCTATCTATCTATCTATCTATCTATCTATCTATCTATCTATCTATCTATCTATCTATCTATCTATCTATCTATCTATCTATCTATCTATCTGTGACAGCTACACACCTCCACCACCAGAGGGCGAAAGGCATTAAGGCAACAGTGCCTGGATTATTTTGTTGCGCATGCGTGGAAAACCTTTGACCCTGAAGTGTTTGTTTGCATCACGTGATGCCAACCCGTCACGTGACTGCGTCTAGTTTTCCATTACGATGGCCGCTGTTGAACGAGTCAAACATGTTGTCGTGTCTCTCGGGAATTGTTGATGTTTGTGCCTTTATTACACCTTCTATATTACAGTAGGAACAGAAAGCTTGGTGGAAATGTCTCCTAAAGGAGGTGAAAAGCGTCAAATGGAGTCTGTACGGCTGAAGATAAATGAACAGCTAGCGGCGGTGGGAGAGGAGATATTGTTTGTTGTGGACAAACAGCAGCGTGGCGCTGCTGATGTTTGTAGTGTGGAGCTTAGCGTCAGAGTGTTTGTGTTGGAGCGCCTCAGCGCAGTGGGAGAGTTCATGGTCAACCTCTTCCAGAGAGAGATGGAGACACTACAAACTCTGCTGGAGACACAAAACAAACTGCTGGACATTGATTTTGATATGGACATCGAGCTTCACACTGCAGGTTAGTAGACTCTGAACAACACCAGCTTAGCTACAAGTATCATTAAGCTAGCTGAACGGAACTACATCTCCCAGTAGTTGTACTAGCCCTAGAATGTCTGTGATCATACATCAATTACATATATTCCTGTAAACACAGCCATAGATCGGATGCCTCCGCTCCCAGTGAGCAAGGAGACATGGGCGGCATAAATGTGCTCCATGCTCCGTTTGTACTCGCCCAATACATTATTCCAAAGACGTGGAGTGAGATATTGTCTTCTAGTTTCACATCCATGTAAATGTTCTCAGGGCGAGGGGTCCGGAATGACAGCTGGACTTCCATTTATGACAGTCACTCGCAGGGAAGGGTTTTCTGCTGCAGCCTAGGCTCCAGAGTCACAGGCACGGCGCGCAGAGCCTTTTTAAATCCATTCTCCGCAGCTGTAAGAAATTAATATTAAACCGAAAGAGTGCGTTTCATAAGGACGTATTACATTCTAAAAGACAAGTGTAGGTTACATTAATGAAAAACACATCGGTGAAATAATGTCTGCATCGGTGCCAAAAATGACGGATACATCGGCGAGACCGATGTCAGGCTCTACTCACAACACCTTGCTCTGTGAGGCGTTGTGAAGAGACTCGAGACATCTTTTAAACGATGGTTATCCTGACAAAACGAATAGGAGAATAAATGTCATCTTTGAGTTGACAAAAGCACTTTGACTTTGACTGCTGATACTACCTTCTCTCCCCTCCTCCTGTCTGTGTGTAAAGGGGTTTCATCTGAATATGAGGAGAGGAGATCCAGTCTGGTCCTGGAGGAACCACAACCTCCACAGATTAAAGAGGAACAGGAAGAGGAGACTGGTGAGTCAACTTTGACATTACTACGTAGGAAGATGTGGTGCAATACTCTCTCAGGCATTTACCATTTCCGCAAAACCTTTAACTTGAACGTGTGCCAGGACAAAAATCATGTTGGGTCGGGAGCTGTCGTACGCTTTGTCCTCATCTGTTTTTCTGTCGTACACAAGCGGAGCAGCATTGTCTGAACTGCTGACATGCTGTCACAGGCATCTAAGCATATGTATTCACTCCTAAAATGTTAAAATAAAACTGTATGTATAAAATGTAAAAAAAAAGAAAAATGTCCAACTTTACAAGCAATTAATATCACGCAATAATTAAAAACAATATAACATGATTACAATGTATTAGTTTGTGCTTAACCCCTTTTGGGCGGGAACCCCTTTTGGTGTTAGCATTATGTTATGCTTTAGCTATTGAAAAATAGCAGATCTACAAGCTCATAGCACGCCACCGAGTGGCGAGCTTGTAGGTCTGCTATTTTCGACTGACATAGAAACAGCTTTTTCAGAAAACTGTCAGGATGTAGAAGAGCGTGTTTCATAAGGGCGTATTACATTCTAAAAGACAAGTGTAGGCAGGGCTCCAGACTAACTTTTTCACAGGTAGCACTGGTGCCACCTACCTTTTCATTTGGTAGCGCCACCACAAATTAGGTATAGCACCATTTTTTTCTTTGTATAGCGTGGTATTAATTAAAGTTCTCAACGGGCCCAAAAATTGTGCCCCGGCCCGACCCTACCCTAACTGGGTCGGCCCGAGGCTCGGACCGACCCTAAAGATTACCATAATGTTAAGCCCGAAGCCCGACAAAAGCCCGAAAGAAAAAAAAGCAGCAATAAATTGTGGCTCAGCGGCGCCGTGTTTCAGTGTGAAAGTGAGAACTGAACTGATATCAACGGATTTATCAAAATAAAGGATGTATGTAACTCACGTTAGAAGAGGCTATTAATGTTCCATAACTTCCATTTCCAATCATTCTAATGGATTCCATACAGTGGTGGTGGTGGTGACTGGTGAGTAAACACGAATAGCTGCTGCAGCTCCCTCCTCTGAAGTGAAGTTGCTTTACGTGTAGCGTTATAAGTTATATATCACCATCATGGATCGTTTGGTGACGTTGATTCATAATTAGGTTTTATTCATCGCAGCCAGCTGGGTTAACGAGACTCAGTGCAACATGACGAAAACCCGACGCTTCTTCAGCTGTGATAATCCGATTGATTTTATAAAATATTTAAGCATATGGCAACTTGGGCTTGGTCGGGCCTAGTCGGGTTCGGGCAGAGTTTGAGAACTTTAGTATTAATATATGATCTCATCATGCCCCCACATAGGGCGCCATTTATTTATGTAGTGGTTTCCACCATTAAAGGTTTGAATCATAAAACCCCCTACAAAGGTCACTGTGTAAAAAACAGCAACCTACCTGGTTATACTTCAAAACACTGTAGATGGTTTCAACCCAACACAAAGTCAATAAAGGCAATATTTATATTCCACACACAGAAAGTCAGTTTAAGGTTGTGTTGAAAATTAAATGCAGTCCAAACCTTTGGGATTAATAAAGTGACAATTTGTACAATATCTCATTACCATTATCCAAATTAATTCCTTGTTATAATATTTTTACATTTTGGAAAAAATCTTTTGCAATGTGAAATGCCACCAAATTCTTAATCCTTTTCCTTGTCTTCATGAGCCAACTTGTGAAAGCTGCCTGCTTTTATTGTGAAGGCAAAAGTTTCTGAATGCTCTATCTCCGTGTGCTGAAAATAGCTGATCTACAAGCTCACAACGTGTCGCGGACGCGACGCGTTGTGAGCTTGTAGATCAGCTATTTTCAGCACTGTGCTCTTCACTCACTGGGAGGGACGCGTTGTGAACTTGTAGATCAGCTATTTTCAGCACGGTGCTCTTCACTCACTGGGAGGGAGATTCATGTATTTTGTTGGCCGATCTTCATGTATGGACACATATAAGGCTACCTCCTCGATGCAAACATAACCTTTGGAAGCAATTTTTCGTGGCACATTATATGTTTAATCAAACGACAAGTTTACCTCCTCATTCAGTGTTTGGGTCGGGAGTCTGTAGATTTCATGACTGATCATCATGCAGTTAGATATGTGCGCTGCGCGCTCCAGTGAAATTGTACAGCTGAGAAAGATTAGTTAATTTGTGTCGGATAAACCGCGCTCAGACCTGAATATATATTCGCCTCGGTTCGTCCAGTTTGTACCGCGGCAGGTCGCGCCGCGCCCATTTGCGCAATTCTCGTATTTGCATTGACTTTGTATGTAATCGCGCCGCTCTGACCATCCAAGTCTGAAGGGCTTATTGGTGGGTTTTCGTGAACGATCGTTCTCTGAACACTGGGCGTCAGGCGAACGTCCAATGTTTTTATCAATGGAACGGGCAAGCAATGCGGGATGTTTTTTTTCCCTCCACTCATCCTTCCAGCAAGTTGCACCTGTGCGACCTCGTTACATTTTAACTCGCAGGTTAAGAAATTAAGTATCATATGCGACCTATTAAGTTGCACGCTGGAGCCCTGAGCGTAGGTTACATTAATGATGATAAAAGAATACTTCGGCTACATCAGTGAAATAATGTCCGATATCGGGCATTGGTGCCTAAAATGACGGATACATCAATAACTAGAAACAAAATTTCAAGAAATTTTACTGGGTGCCTGAAGCTCGCCAAGTCTGTGCAGCATTTGAGCCACGGACCACCATTTGATGACATTTAGCATGCTAACATGCTAATGCTATCATGCTAACATGCTAATGCTAACATGCAAACATGCTAATGCTAACATGCTAACATGCTAATGCTATCATGCTAATGCTATCATGCTAACATGCTAACATGCTAATGCTAACATGCTAATGCTAACATGCTAATGCTATCATGCTAACATGCTAATGCTAACATGCTAATGCTAACATGCTAATGCTATCATGCAAACATGTTAATGCTAACATGCTAATGCTATCATGCTAACATGCTAATGCTATCATGCTAACATTCTAATGCTAACATGCTAACATGCTAATGCTATCATGCTAATGCTAACATGCTAACATGCTAATGCTATCATGCTAACATGCTAATGCTAACATGCTAATGCTAACATGCTAACATGCTAATGCTATCATGCTAACATGCTAACATGATAATGCTAACATGCTAATGCTATCATGCTAACATGCTTATGCTAACATGCTAATGCTAACATGCTAATGCTAACATGCTAACATGTTAATGCTAACATGCTAATAGTAACATGCTAATGCTAACATGCTAACATGCTAATGCTAACATGCTAATGCTATCATGCTAACATGCTAATGCTAAGATGTCTGAGCTGTAAGGGTCCATTTGGTTTCGTTCAGGGGGGCGGCCCGGTTCCGGCGAGCCGCCCTGCTTCTGAAACGGTCGAGAAATGACAGAGTTACGTGTTTCTCCGATTTTCTCCATTGACTTTCAATGTGTGTGTGTGCGTGCACATGTGTGCGTGTGCGTGCATGTGCGTTCGTGTGTGCGCGTGTTTGAGAGGTGGTCAACTTGACTTTGAATCATTAACAAAGTATCAATTTCACCTGGGCTAGGGCTAGTCTATGCGAATGCAAACACTATTGAAAGTTAAAACCACACTGACTCAGTGAGAGAACGTATGTCCGAACAAATTGCTCTATCGCAAAAAGTAAACGTCAATTGCGATTTTTGTTTTCGCCGTGAGTGACCCGAGACATTGAGGTACGCCGTGTGCGATCGTGGTATTGGTACGATGAAAAACGTGGTTATGAGAGCGAGTTAAGAAATTGTGTTTGTGATGAAAAAACTGCTGACTCATTCTTGCATTTAACATGGTGTTGTATGACACATTATGATGGTACACCTGTTGCTTTCAGGGCTGTAGTTCACGTACCGTATGAATCTGGGCTGTGGTTGTGACATTGGGTGAAAGAGGACGAGTGTGGCTACACAATTACCGAAACCCATGCGTGTAAAGTTAATATTTTGGCCGTGAGGACGATTTGTTCGGAGAATTTCGCTACAGTCTTCACAATGTCTTGTCCCTCTGACCCGCTCTCTCTCTGGGCGTGCGACACTGCGAGTCGAGATTTTTGCTCAGACCACACACACTTTGAACTGCGGTAGCGGGCAAACCGTGCAACGTATTCGAATTCCGTCTGAACCACAACAAAGTCGATGGCCTCGTGTGCTGTTTGAGGTTTAAATCGTGTTTCTACGTAACAGTATGCCAGAGCAATGTGGCTCCAAAGTAACGTGTCGTTTTCTGTTTTTACCCGCGTCTCCCCATTGACTTTGCATGGGGCATTTTTCGCGTCGTTTATTGCGAATTACGTCGGCACGGTAACCCCAAACGGAAAGAAAAGCACAAGCACACCATTCCCGGCCGAGCCGCACGTTTCGATGTATATATTGTGGGGCTTTGGTAAACCGTGCGGCCGGCCATAGACGTCAAAGTTTCGTGTCTTGATTATTACGATTACGATTATTCTGGGTGCCTGCCATGCAATGGCAGAAACACAGGTTGAAATCCGCAACACATACTTAATCGTAATCATCAAGACACGAAACTTTGACGTCTACGGCCGGCCGCACGGTTTACCAAAGCCCCACAATATATACATCGAAACGTGCGGCTCGGCCGGGAATGGTGTGCTTGTGCTTTTCTTTCCGTTTCGGGTTACCGTGCCGACGTAATTCGCAATAAACGACGCGAAAAATGCCCCATGCAAAGTCAATGGGGAAACGCGGGTAAAAACAGAAAACGACACGTTACTTTGGAGCCACATTGCTCTGGCATACTGTTACGTAGAAACACGATTTAAACCTCAAACAGCACACGAGGCCATCGACTTTGTTGTGGTTCAGACGGAATTCGAATGCGTTGCACGGTTTGCCCGCTATCTCAGTTCAAAGTGTGTGTGGTCTGAGCAAAACTCTCGACTCTCAGTGTCGCACGGCCAGAGAGAGAGCGGGTCAGAGGGAGAAGCCAATGTGAAAACTGTAGCGAAATTCTCCGAACAAATCGTCCTCACGGCCAAAATATTAACTTTACACGCATGGGTTTTGGTAATTTTGTAGCCACACTCGTCCTCTTTCACCCAATGTCACAACCACAGCCCAGATTCATACGGTACGTGAACTACAGCCCTGAAAGCGACAGGTGTACCATCATAATGTGTCATAGAACTTCATGTTAACTGCTTGAATGAGTCAGCAATTTTTTCATCACAAACACAATTTCTTAACTCGCTCTTATGACCACGTGTTTTATCGTACCAATACCACGATCGCACACGGCGTACCTCAATGTCTCGGGTCACTCACGGCGAAAACAAAAATCACATTCGACTTTTACTTTTTGCGCTAGAGCAATTTGTTCGGACCGTATGTCTGAACAAATTCTCTCATTGAGTCAGTGTGTTTTTTACTTTCAATAGTGGGTGCATTTGCATAGCGTATCCCAGCTGAAAATGATACATTGTTAATGATTCAAGGTGAAGTTGACCACCTCTCACACACGAACGCACACGCACGCACATGCACACATGTGCACGCACACACACACACATTGAAAGTCAATGGAGACAATTGGGGAAACGCGTAACTCTGTCATTTCTCAACCGTTTCAGACGCGGGGTGGCTCACCAGAACCGGGTTGCCCCCCTGAGCGCACACACACACACGCACGCGCACGCACACACACAAACCCTGTCTTCCTATTGGCTGGCCTTTACACAGCTCCAAATATTGCTTACAACATGCTACAGCCTCAAACTTTGGTACATGGACGTAGACCATCAAGAGGAACAAGCTGTAATGGCTTAATTGCTTAAGCCCCGCCCCTCTGTATTCCTATTGGCTGGCCTTTACACAGCTATAACTTGTGTTTGCAACATGCTACAGTCTTGAAACTTGCTCCATGCACTTAGACCAAGTTGACCACCACTCGCGCACACACGAACGCACATGCACACATGTGCACGCACACACACACATTGAAAGTCAATGGAGAAAATCGGGGAAACACGTAACTGTCATTTCTCGACCGTTTCAGAAGCAGGGCGGCTCGCCAGAACCGGGCCGCCCCCCTGAACGAAACCAAATGGACCCTTACAGCTCAGACATCTTAGCATGTTAGCATTAGCATGTTAGCATTAGCATGTTAGCATTAGCATGTTAGCATGTTAGCAGCATGTTAGCATGTTAGCATTAGCATGTTAGCATTATATCATTAGCATGTTAGCATTAGCATGTTAGCATATTAGCATGTTAGCATTAGCATGTTAGCATGATAGCATTAGCATGTTAGCATTAACATGTTAGCATGATAGCATTAGCATGTTAGCATGTTAGCATTATAGCATTAGCATGTTATCATTAGCATGTTATCATTAGCATGTTAGCATGTTAGCATTAGCATGTTAGCATTAGCATGTTAGCATTAACATGTTAGCATTAGCATGTTAGCATGTTAGCATTAGCATGTTAGCATGTTAGCATTAGCATGTTAGCATGATAACATTAGCATGTTAGCATATTAGCATGATATCATGTTAGCATTAGCATGTTAGCATTAAAATGTTAGCATGCTAGCATGTTAGCATGTTAGTATTAGCATGTTAGCATTAGAATGTTGGTGGCAACGTAATGCGCAATGAACTAAGACAAAATACCCCATTGGAAGTCAATGGGGAGACCTCCTGGCTCACATGTAACCAAATGGACCCTTCTGAGAGGCTAAATGTCATCAAATGGTGGTCCGTGGCTCAAATGCTGCACAGACTTGGCGAGCTTCAGGCACCCAGTAAAATTTCTTGAAATTTTGTTTCTAGTTAAGTATGTGTTGCGGATTTCAACCTGTGTTTCTGCCATTGCATGGCAGGCACCCAGAATTAAAAACAATATAACATGATTACAATAGTATTAGTGTGACATAGATGCCTATATAATCACTGATATTATAAAAAATGTATTTAGGCATAAATGGACTGCACGCCTTTATTTCCAAGTGACAATGACAAGCATACAGCTTGCCTAATATATTTGCAATTGTAGGCTATCGGTGTAAAGGGCTTAACCATTCACCATTTAAATAAGTGCTTTGACAGTTCAGATAAAAGCGGGAGTCGGGAGGTCGGGACCGCGGCGTGCGTCGCCAGCACATACCAGCACACACCAGCACACATGCAAGCCTTCATCCATATGTTTATGATTCGTTCATCAATGATCAAATCACTCCATAAACGTTGATTATGACTGCCTTGACGACATTGTAGTAGCCTATCTCTCATGCAGGCATCACTCACCCACAACACTTATCACAGCAGTGCGCAGTCTCACTGATCGCCTTCGCCGTGCACTGCGCACAAATGGGTAAAATGAATATAGGCCTAGCCTACAAACGTATTCCATTCAAGGCGATGCGATGTGTCATGTAGCCTTGAGGTGCGTGCGTGCGTGCGTGCATGTGTGCGTGGACATGACAGCAAGGCAAGCGAGGTGAGAGGGAAACAGACAGGGTAGGCCTACAGCTTTATTTAATTCATGCAGGTGTTCGTTCTTTATTTATTTTAGATACAAAGTTGGGCTTGCAAGTTGCGTGTGCGTGCGTGCCTCTGTATGTGTGTGTGTATGAGAGAGAGGTGAGGCGGGCAGCAAGGAAACTGTTTTTCCCCCTGTAGCCATGGTTTCCAGGTCGTATTGCAGTTGTTCATGTCGCAAAAATGAGGGCGAGGCTTTATTTCATAGGGCGTGCCAGATAGATTTCAGCCGTCACATATATTAACGTCGGAACGTAATTAAGGAAGGATCAGCTGTTTGATTTATATCAATTGATTTATATTATGTCTGTTTATGAGTCTGGCGTAGAGGATTTCATCCTGTGCTGGAAAACTTTTCAATAAATGTGCTCCGCGCTCCGTTTGTACTCTCCCAATAGATATGTCCAAAGACGTGGAGTGAGATACTGACCTCTAGTTATCCAAGTAAAAGTTCTGGCAGAAAACGCTTGTTTATTCAAATATGTCTCATCTTTTCAAACATCTCTCATATATTTTCACGGGCTTGTACACAAACGACATTTTCTCAGGGCGAGAATGACAGCTGGACTTCCAATGACAGTCACTTGCAGGGCAGAGTTTTCTGCTGCAGCCCATGCTCCAGAGTCACAGGCACGACGCGCATAGTGCGTTCAATTCTCTGCAGCTGTTAGAAATGAATTAATATCAAACCAAAAGAGCGTGTTTCATAAGGGTGCCTCATTTTACATGTGTAGGTTACATTAATGATGATAAAAAAAGACTTCGGCCACATCAGTGAAATAATGTCCGATATCGGGCATCGGCGCCTAAAATGACGGATACATCGGTGAGACCGATGTCGGGCTCTATTCACAACGCCTTAAGGCGAGACACTTATTTTTTGAAACGAGGGTTATCCTGACAAAACAAATAGGAGAATAAATGTCATCTTTGAGTTGCTCTGCTGATGCTACCTTCTCTCTCCTCCTGTCTGTGTGTAAAGAGGTTTCATCTGAATATGAGGAGAGGAGATCCAGTCTGGTCCAGGAGGAACCACAACCTCCACAGATTAAAGAAGAACAGGAAGAGGAGACTGGTGAGTCAACTTTAACATTACTACGTAGGAAGATGTGGTGTGATAAGATAATTTATATTTTTATTAGTATTATTCTCAGAATCCACTACTCCTGAATGAAGTGTCTGGTGCTGGGAGTCTGGTCCAACGCACAGGTCCTGGCTGTACTCGTGGTGAGAGCAGGAGTGCACCTGGTGAGACGTAGGAGGGGCCCGGACTGGAGTCAACCCACAGAGCCGAGTCCCTCCACCTGGTCTTTCCCTAGTGGGTCTGATCGAGGGTAGCCTCGGAAACCCATACGTTTTTATTTCCAGGGAGAAAAAAAAGGTTGGGGCAGAGTCCACTTCAATTCGGCATAGAGTAGCGCAAACGTCGGTCTCTCTCTGCTGATTTCTGATCGTCTGCACCTTTGTTAAATTGACGTACACACACACACACACACACACACACACACACACACACACACACACACACACACACACACACACACACACACACACACACACACTCTCCTCTCTGTCACTCTAATTAATTAGTCTCATGTCCTGCAGTCTAGTTTCTCCCGGCGGATACTGCCAGGAGCTGCCTATGCCATAGAAAGCATAGCTGAGTTCCAGTCTAGATCGAGGGTAGCTACTGGGACGTAAGTCGGGACTTGATCGGCTCACTCGGCTGGGTCACCCGAGTGAGGGGTATGATGTGCGCGAGACCCTGAACCCCGATGACCTTGTGATACATCACTGAGGATACCAGGTGCATCTATGTGATGTATTTTCGTTCTTTCATTCTAACGAGACTAAAGGGTCATTCAGCAACTAACGATAAATATATAGTTTGGTAACTCATGTTCCCCCAAAAGACAGACAGACACACGGCATGTTTGTGCTCGTGCCGCTACGAAAGTATAGCCCAACAGGTCTGAACCCATAATCATGTATAGCGATTAAGATTTTTGGCATAACTGGTCATCAATCAGCACCAGACACTTCATTCAGGAGTGGTGGATTCTTGAGCCACAATGGTGCTGCAGGCTCCACCTGGGCAACGGTGGTGCTGCAGGCTCCACCTGGGCAACGGTGGTGCTGCAGGCTCCACCTGGACAACGGTGGTGCTGCAGGCTCCACCTGGACAACGGTGGTGCTGCAGGCTCCACCTGGACAACGGTGGTGCTGCAGACTCCACCTGGGCAACGGTGGTGCTGCAGGCTCCACCTGAGCAACGGTGGTGCTGCAGACTCCACCTGGGCAACGGTGGTGCTGCAGGCTCCGCTTGCAGCCTTAATGGCCCTCCTAAAGGCCTCACCGTGGGTTTGTTGGGCTTCCTCCTCACGGAAGACACAGGCTGGGGCGCCAACCAACATACTGCTCCCGGGTGCCGTCTACATTCCGGCTGGCATGCGTCTCTCCGGTGGTCACCAGACTATTCCTGGTTGTTCAGTTGTTCAGTAAACCCTTATTGAATGATAAGTACAAGTTTTTTCTACTGGTGATTTCCACAGAGCACCACAGGGAGAGGTCTACCGTATCTAGAGAGATGGCCTCCAAAAGACATTCAACGTTGTCAGAGGAACAGCCAGAGGTGGACCAGAGAAGTGTACAGTTTGATGCAAAGATGCAACCTGTAGTAAAGTTGTACCGTATAGGTATGTGCTGTTTTGTTTACTTACTTACATAAAGGGATATTTCACTTTCAAAATAATTGTGGGTAATGTTATCGTCTACTCCGGCTTTTTGTGAACACTCTGGACAGTTTTTAATTTGCTCGATTCAGTATTTAGATATTTTATATTATATATTATATTATCAGACCAGCCCATTGTAACTTCAAACTCCATTTTAACCATCGTAGATACACAGAAAACACCCATCCCTGGTTCTAGTGACTGATATTGTCCTTCCTTAGAGAGGGACAGCCATAGCTGAATGGGTAGAGAGCCCGTCTAGGAAACGGAATGTACAACAGTGATGTTAGGTCTGCAGTGGAAATTGTAATTGTTTGATATTATTGCATTTATACAAATCATGCATCAACTAAAGATTAAGACCTGGAGTCACCACTACACACTATATGTACTGTATGACACACTCAAACATCATTGTATTATTGGAACATGTTTGTTGAAACTTCCAACAACCAGTTTGAGTTTGTGTCAATTGTTTACAGTTTTCTTTTATTTTTTTCTTGTAGTGTCATTTTGTCTTAACCTTCTGTTGAACATTATGCAAATGCAACATTATAATCAATACACACAAAAGATGTCTTCTAAAATCTTTACTTGGACAAGTAAGTAAATGTTCTTGTCCAAATGACAAGTGGCTCAAAAATATAATGTCAAGCCCTGAAAACTGTCTTTGATTAGAAATGGAGAAGATGATGTTCCTCCAAAAATGCAAAGTTCAAACATTAAATGTTTTCTCTCTCTTTGTGTCTTTTTTCTAGCCGTCCCGCACCTCCCTGTGTGTAAAGAGGAGGTTTTCACTGAACAACAGGAGAGGAGCTCCAGTCTGGTCCAGGAGGAACCACAACCACCACAGATTAAAGAGGAACAAGAGGAGCTACTTCAAAGACCAGTGGAGGCTGATGGGTCAACGTTGACATTACTAGCAGTGAAAAGTGAAGATGTTCATGATGATGAAAACAGAGAGACAGAGCCTGTAGCCGGCACCTCAACTCAACACATGAAAACACAAGCTGTTGTAGAGGACTGTGGAACATCACAACCAACTAGTGATGACCAGCTCCTCTCTTCACACTGTTCTGAATCTGACACTGAAGACAGTGATGAGTGGCAGGAGCCCAGTGAAGGTCAGTCAACTTTAAACACACTAAAATCACACAAGACAAATGTGGAAGGACAAAGATTGTCTTTGAGTAGCAAGCTGTCCAAGGACCTGAAATCATCAAAACAAACTCACTCCTTGAGGAGCCACACAGGGAAGAAACGCTATAGTTGTACAGAGTGTGGCAAATGTTTTAATCTTAAGGCAAATATGACGACGCACACAAGGATCCATACAGGGGACAAGCCCTTCACTTGTGCTGTTTGTGGTAAAGGCTTAGCTCGTAGTGGTGATCTAAACAAACACATGAGGACTCATACAGGGGAAAAACCCTTTACTTGTAACGTGTGTGGTAAAGGCTTTGCTCAGAGTAGTGATCTAAACAAACACATGAGGACTCATACAGGGGAAAAACCCTTTACTTGTAACGTGTGTGGTAAAGGCTGTACACACAGTAGCGATCTAAAAAAACACATGAGGACTCATACAGGGGAAAAGCCCTGTACTTGTAACGTGTGTGGTAAAGGCTTTGCTCGGAGTGAACATCTAAAATCACACATGAAGACTCATACAGGGGAAAAGCCCTTTACTTGTAATGTGTGTGGTAAAGGCTTTGCTCGGAGTGAACATCTAAAATCACACATGAAGACTCATACAGGGGAAAAGCCCTTTACTTGTAATGTCTGTGGTAAAGGCTTTGCTCTGAGTGTTAATCTAAAAAGACACATGAGGACTCATACAGGGGAAAAGCCCTTTACTTGTAACATGTGTGGTAAAGGCTTTGCTCAGAGTGAACACCTAAAATCACACATGAAGACTCATACAGGGGAAAAGCCCTTTACTTGTAATGTGTGTGGTAAAGGCTTTGCTCGGAGTGAAAATCTAAAATCACACATGAAGACTCATACAGGGGAAAAGCCCTTTACTTGTAACGTCTGTGGTAATGGTTTTGCTCGGATTCTTACTCTAAAAACACACATGAGGACTCATACAGGTGAAAAGCCCTTTACTTGTAACGTGTGTGATAAAGGCTTTGCTCATAGTGGTGGTCTAAAATCACACATGAGGACTCATGCAGGGGAAAAGCCCTTTACTTGTAACATCTGTGGTAAAGGCTTTACACAGAGTAGTGAACTAAAATCACACATGAGGACTCATACAGGGGAAAAGCCCTTTACTTGTAACGTGTGTGATAAAGGCTTTGCTCATAGTGGTGGTCTAAAATCACACATGAGGACTCATACAGGAGAAAAGCCCTTTACTTGTAACGTCTGTGGTAAAGGCTTTGCTCAGAGTGTTAATCTAAAATCACACATGATGACTCATACAGGGGAAAAGCCCTTTACTTGTAATGTCTGTGGTAAAGGCTGTACACACAGTAGTGAACTAAAATCACACATGATGACTCATACAGGGGAAAAGCCCTGTACTTGTAACGTGTGTGGTAAAGGCTTTGCTCACAGTTTTAATCTAAAATCACACATGAGGACTCATACAGGGGAAAAGCCCTTTACTTGTAACATGTGTGGTAAAGGCTTTGCTCACAGTGTTAATCTAAAAACACACATGAGGAATCATACAGGGGAAAAGCCCATAGATGAATGAGGACTTACAGGGGGGGGGGGGGAACCCTTTAGTTCCTGTTAGTGGCAAATGCTTGGGTCAAAATGCACATCTGAGGATAATGAGGAGGAATCATACAGGGAAGAAGTGGTTAGTTGTAATAGTAATAAATCCCCATTTTCCCCATTTGAGTTGACACATGATATAACATACAATCGAATGATCATTCATTCTATTCCAGGATGACAATGACAAGTGGTCGATACTAAAGTCATGGAATCACATAATCTGACACTATCAACATGACCACCACAATTTAGTTTCTTAAGTATCTTTTGTATGTAAAACCTATATACACAAAAAGTTGTTGTCTTTGGTAGATTATTTCTCTATTGTAACTCTGTTTAATTATACCGTCGGATGTTTCAGACATTAACCCATCTTGGGGCGGGAACCCCGTTTGGTCTTTTAATTTTAAGCATTATATTATACTTTAGCCATTGACAAATAGCAGATCTACAAGCTCATAGCGCAGCACCAAGTGCCGCGCTACGAGCTTGTAGGTCTGCTATTTTGTGTTTAATCTTGAAAATGTGGCGCAAATCTTTGAATATATATTCTTTCAGAGTGAACGTTTTTAACTCAAATCTTTGCTTCTGGGGGGGGGGGGGGGGGGGGTCCCTGCAACTACATATTTTCAGATGGGGGGTCGGCGGCCAATTACATATAATCTTGGGGGTCCTTGACGTGAAAATGTTTGAAACACGGGGTTTTTCAGATTACTGTCAGGATTTAGAAAACATTTTGTTCCCAGGTCAACATTGGTTAACCAGGTCAACATGGGTTAACCTTTTATATGTTATACCAGGGGTTTTCAACTGATTGTGAACCAGGGACCACCACTTCTACTCCCTTTTTCTGTTGAATTTCTTGAACTCCAACTTGTCAGTAAATGACTAAATGGATGGACTCATCACAGGTCACCAGGTCATTCAGTTCACGGTTTCTCAACTAGTGGAAAGAACATTTAAAACAAATCAACAAATCCTACATTACTAAATGCATGGTCAGGGACCACATGCAATACCTCCACGGACCACCAGTGGTCCACGGACCACCTGTTGAAAACCCATGTGTTATACTGATTCTGGCTGATTCCGATATTTTACAGAGGAACCACAATGGAAACAAGCCTATAGGGCCCTATAGGGGCTTGGCCCAAAGCCTGTTAATAAAGTATTCAATCAATCAATAAATAGCCTATACTCTTTTCCAAGTGTCTGTTTTCACAACTGAATGACTACTGAATGAGATGAGTGCACAGATTAAATGTAGAAATAAAGTTTACTTTTACTTAGATTTGACATGTTTGCTTTTGTTCTAGGCTAGAGGTACTAGAAACGTTTGATAAATATTGAACTGTATGATGAATTTTTACACCCTTTAATTTATTTAATTTCTTTGCTGGTGAAAACCGATGAAATAATGAAGCAATATTACACGAGAGGGGGTGGTTTAACGTCATTAATGCACACCTGCGATGCTGCAGGAACGAGCCCGTGTTCCGAAAATGGAACCACATATTTCCAGATGGGGGCCCGCGGCCAAATACAGATAATTCTGGGGGTTCTTGACATGAAAAAGGTTTGAGAACCACTGACATAGAAACACAGGTTTCTGAAAACTTTAAAAATTTAGAAGACATTTGTAGAATTTAGTGTCAGTCAGGTCTCAATGGGTTAAGTAAAAGTATAAATACTGCAATGTAGACGTACTCCGTTACAGGTAGAAGTATCGTATTCAAAGTGTGTTCGAGTAAAAGTACAACCGTATTGGCATCAAAATGTACTTGAAGTACTAAAAGTAAAAGTACTCATATTGCATCTCCATGCATGTATGGAATGTGTACAAAATAGCCGATCTACAAGCTCACAATGAGTTGCATTGCGACGTATTGTGAGCTGGTAGATCGGCTATTTGCTATTGGCCGAAATGCACAAAAGATTCTACACATGAGCTTATATAGACAAAAATATCACACCCATGTGAAGTGAGGAGCGCTAATATATTAAAGTCTAACTCATGTTGATTAGGTGATGTAATGGTGATGTAAAACAAACATTATGACGTACATTTTCCCTTCATTGTCAATGGCGTTTACAAACAAACATTGAACTAAAGACAAACATTAAACCGTTGTGTCCCTATAGGAGGGGCTAGTGCCAAAATGTCCTCTCAGTACAGGGTTGTGTAGCATGGAATGGCTTTCCTCTGCGTATAAGGGATTGTGCTACATTTCCATCTTTTAAATTCAATCTGAAAAAAATGGTTGCTTGAAAACCAAAGCTGCAACCATTCATGATTATTTTAGGTGTATTTCTTTTTTTATGCTGTGTTCCCTATGTAATGTTATGTAAATGTATTCCACTGTTTGCCTGTCTGTTTTCCGTTTTGTATTTCTTGTGAGGACTGCGGATGAAAATTAGCAACTGTGCTATATCCGGTGTATTTACGTCCATTAATATGCATTGTCCTGTCCAAATAAACAAATAAAGTCAAAGTAAAACATTGGGAGTAGCCTACATTTCTTTTGTGAAAAAATGAAGGTTTTATGAGTCAATGCAAATTGTTTTATGAATATTTTTCTTCTGCCCCTAATACATCCATGCAGAGTCAAGTGTTTATGAAACGTTGCAGTATATGGTGTAGAGGGTCATGCCAAATAACGCTGAAACAAGTCTTGTCCCGAAGCACATCAAAATGAACCGCTTCAACCCTCTGGATGGACAGTGGGCTTGGTTTTCTGGACCCACTGAAAAATCTACTAATTTTTCCTCATAGAGATTTACAAAAAATATATTTATATAAATTATTTTAAGCCTATAGAATCCAACCATTTAAGATCCTGGTGAATCACGACCATACATATAACACCTATGATTATGAAAAACCTTTCCATTTTGAACAATGTGACAAGAGCTTCTCCCAGATGCTACGCTGACAAGACACCAGCGTCTACACACCGGAGAAAGACCTTATTGCTGTAAACAGTGTTACAAGAGTTTCATTGATATAGGTTGTTTGCGGAATCACCTGCGTATCCACACTGGAGAAAAACCTTACCACTGCAAACATTGTGACAAGAGTTTCAATGACATATGTTGTTTACGGACACATCTGCGTATCCACACTGGAGAAAAACCTTACCACTGCAAACATTGTGACAAGAGTTTCAGTCAGTCAGGTACTCTGCAGGCACACCAGCGTCGTCTCCACCAGTGTTGATTTCGTCGAATAAGACGAAAAATGTTTGTTGACTACCCTTTTTTCACTGATGAAAACTAAATGGAAACTAAAGGAAAACTAAGCTATGGTGACTAAAACTAAGACTAAATATACCAATATATATCCAGTATAAGTCATTTTACAATTAGTTGCATGCTGAAAATAGACAATCTACAAGCTCAAGCGCGACGCGTTGTTGGCTTGTAGATCGGCTATTTTCAGCAAGTGTTAAAAACAATAATTACGACGGCCCGCCAAAATACATTTTGTTCGACTAAATCAACTGTAGATTTAGTCGACTAAAACTAGACTAACACTAAGACATTCCAGGTGACTAAAATGTGACTCAAACTAAATAAACTATTCAAGAGACTAAGAGAACTAAAATCTACATTTTCTGCCAAAAACACTGTTCTCCACCACATCTGGGGGAAACCTAACCACCATAAACGGTGTGATAAGAAATAGCTGTCCTCAAAAATGCTGCGTTCGGGGCACGGTGGCACAGTTGGTAGTGCTGTCGCCTGACAGCTAGAAGGTCCTGGGTTCGATTCCCGCTGGGGACACTGTGGGTGCTGGGGGCGTGTTCCCTCCTCCACGTCATCAGTGCCCATACCCGAGGCGGAGTTGGCAAAAGGGCCTTTCTGTGTGGAGTTTACATGTTCTCCCCTTGTCCCCTAGGGTAGGTACCCTCACATGTTCTGCTCGTGTCCCCTATGGGTAGGTACCCTCACATGTTCTCCCCGTGTCCCCTAGGGTACCCTCACATGTTCTCCCGGTGTCCCCTAGGGTAGGTACCCTCACATGTTCTCCCTGTGTCCCCTAGGGTAGGTAGGCTACCCTCACAAAAACCATGCAGTAGTCAAGTCACACAGAGGCTACGTTCTATTTCCCTGGACTCACCTAACTTTATCCTCGGGGACATGAACCACTGTACCCTTAAAAGCACTCTGAGAGACTTTTACCAATACGTGAAATGCCCTACCAGGAATAACAAAATCATAGATTTATGTTATGGAAATATTTAAGGTGCTTATAAATCGATCCCACTTCCACCCCTAGGCTCGTCTGACCATAATTGTGTTCATCTTATCCCTGTCTACCGCACTGTACTGAAACAACGTAAAGTGCAGACCTTTCAGGTTAAAGACTGGAATGAAAATGCATGCCTCACTTTACAGGGTTGCCTCGAGGCGACCGACTGGGATATGTTCAAGGAATCTACTAATGATATTAATGAGTTAACAGACGTTGTGAGCAGTTGGGTGTCCTATTGTGAAAATATTGTTATTCCTGAAAAAACTGTGAAAGTGTATCCGAATAGCAAACCGTGGGTCTCTAAGACACTCAAAAAGCTTCTGTACAGTAAGAAAAAAGCCTTCAGTGATGGGAACAGAGTTGCTTTGTGTGACATTCAGAAGGAAATTAAACGTGAAATCAGGGCATGTAAAAGTAGGTATAAAGATAAAATTGAGTCTCAGCTCAAAATGAACAACTTAGGATCTGCTTGGAACAGCATGAAAATAATTACAGGGATGAAGGACTGTGGCAGGAGTAAAGTTCAGCTCAATGGATACACCTCAGATGTAGAGCTGGCGCAGGATCTGAATACATTCTATGGCAGATTCGATGCTCACGATTACAAGCCCAAACACAATGAAATTAGGAACTCATGTCTCATGTCGGCCCCTCCTACGAATCCCTTCTTTAATGAGAAGGATGTAACCAAATGTTTTAGGAGGTGTAAACCCAGGAAAAGTCCTGGCCCTGATAAAATCAGTGGGCGCCTACTAAAAACATGTGCTGATCAGCTAGGCCCCATCTTTAATTACATTTTTTATTTGTCCCTCTCCTTGCAGAAGGTTCCATCTCTTTGGAAACAGTCCATAGTGGTGCCCGTGGCCAAAATAAAGAACCCTATGGTGCTGAACGATTTCCGACCTGTTGCCCTGACCTCCCTGGTTATGAAACAATTTGAGAAGCTGGTTAAAACTGAGCTCCTGGTCAAAACGGAGTCAATGTTAGACCCTTTTCAGTTTGCTTACAGAACCAGGAGAGGCGTTCAAGATGCCTCATCGACCTTACTTAACCTTCTTTATAAACATTTAGAAGGCAGTAAGAAGCACGCCAGGCTGCTCTTCGAAGATTTCTCATCAGCATTTAATACAATTCAGCCTCACGTTCTGGCAGACAAACTTGTAAACTTATTCTGTCTAGATGCAGGTCTGGTAGGCTGGATCCTTGATTTTCTTACCAATAGATCACAACAGGTAAAGGTCAATGGTATTTTATCAAACCTATTATCATCCTCTACCGGCTCATCCCAGGGTTGTGTTTTGTCCGCCTTCTTGTATATTCTATATACAGATGATTGTGTTAGTCAGCACACCAACAGATTCATTATCAAATACGCTGACGACTCCATCATAGTCAGCTTGCTTGGTGATGATGAAGTTGGTCATGGCCAAGTACTTGAGGATTTTCTCTCCTGGTGTGGGGATGCCCCTCCAGCAAGGGCAGAATCAATTTCTTGCGCCCGACGGTCCGTCGCGACGCACCGTCGGCCGGTCCTATTTAGGTCGGTCGGTCAGTATTTAGGTCGGTCGGTCAGTATTTACGTCGGTCGGTCAGTGTTTACGTCGGTCGGTCAGTGTTTACGTCGGTCGGTCAGTGTTTAAATAGGACCGGCCGACGGTCCGTCGCGACTGACGGTCGGTCGCAAGAAATGGATTAGGCTTTGATGCGTCGGTCGGTCGCTATGTGTATCCGTCGTTGCTGCCCCCTGTCGGCCGGTCTTTGTCACGTCGGCTGGCCGCTTTGATGGGTCGGTCGCTCGCTCGCTATGTGTCTCCGTCGCAAATGTTTTAGGTCGGCCGGTCGGTGATTTGGTCTGTCCTTCATATATTTTTTTAAACCGACCACGTAATTATGTTTAAGCACAGATGGTACTATATACACCCGGCATTTAAGCGCGCACCAGCAAGTGCGTGTCGTGCATGCGCATTATATTTCGCGTGCGTGTATGTGCGCTTGTGCACGTGGAAGCCGGAAATAAAAGCACTTCCGGTCCCTCCCCTTGCGAGACTGCAGCTGGGTGCTATTGTCTTTATAAGTCCAATGAAACACTTCTTTGTAACGTATGGCCGCTGTACTCTAGCGGTTTAATCACTCGCCTCTCAATGTTTTGGTGCTGACGACGCTGGTTCGAATCGCGCGAAAGACAAAAGTTTTTATATTTAAAAAAAATAGCCGTATGGAATGAATACATTATTTACAATACATTAGGCAGGCAGACAGGCAGTCTGTCTGTCTGTCTGTGTGTCTGTCTAAAATATAATAATTTTGGTCTGCCGCGAGCGGGAATTGAACCAGCGTCCTCAGCAAAAAAGAATAGAGAGGCGAGGGATTAGACCACTATACTACAGCGGCCCGTTACAAAGAGGTGTTCCATTGGACTTTTAAAGTTAAGTCCAACGAGAGCAGAAAAAAAAATATATGAAGGACAGACCAAATCACCGACCGGCCGACCTAAAACATTTGCGACGGAGACACATAGCGAGCGAGCGACCGACCCATCAAAGCGGCCGGCCGACGTGACAAAGACCGGCCGACAGGGGGTAGCAACGACGGATACACATAGCGACCGACCGACGCATCAAAGCCGAATCCATTTCTTGCGACCGACCGTCAGTCGCGACGGACCGTCGGCCGGTCCTATTTAAACACTGACCGACCGACGTAAACACTGACCGACCGACGTAAACACTGACCGACCGACGTAAACACTGACCGACCGACGTAAATACTGACCGACCGACCTAAATACTGACCGACCGACCTAAATAGGACCGGCCGACGGTGCGTCGCGAAGGACCGTCGGTCGCAAGAAATGGATTCTGCCCTCCCTCTGCCTTTCTCCAACTGAATGTCTTGAAAACCAAGGAAATGTGTGTAGACTTCAGGAGATCCCCCCCAGTTCCCCAGAACAGTGTTGTCCATGGTGAGCAAGTCGACCTGGTGACCACTTATAAATACTACATTTGACAGCAAGCTCAAATTTGATGTGAACTGTGAAATATTGTGCAAGAAAGGCCAACAACGCCTCTTTTGCTTGAGGCAGCTCGCCAAATTTCAGGTTGACAAATCCCTTATGAAACTGTTCTACAGTGCCTTTATTGAGTCAGTTATCTCCTTCTCCATCATTTGTAGGTATGGAAACCTAAATGTAAAGGACAAAAACCACCTTGGTAGGATTGTGAGAACGGCCTCAAAGATTGCCGGAGTTAATTTCAGTAGTCTAGACCAAGTATTTAAAAATCAGGTGCTTAAGAAAGCCAAGTCCATTTTTACGGACAACTCCCATCCCCTCAGCTCTGAGTTCAAGCTGCTTCCCTCTGGCATTCGCCTAAAAGTTCCAGGGGCCAAAAGCAACAGGTATAAGTTCTCCTTCGTGCCTGTAGCTATCAAGGCTCTAAATGCCGATAGGAGGAGATAAATTGTATCTGTATTAATAGTTTTTTTTTATTTTTTTATACAACTTTCTGGAAAAGTTATGAATTATAATGTTACACTGATACCTTGAACTGCCATCCTGTTTTAAATGTTCTATGTGTACTATGTGCCTTTTGCTGTAAACCAAATCGCCCCACGGGGACAAACTAATAAATGAACCTGAACCTGAACCTGATTATGGTTACGAGCTGAATGTATTGCTGCTTCCTGAGTCCTTATTTACGTTCCTCCATTATGAGTGTTTAGCCCGACTAGCTCCAGGCATATCTACCTTACTGCTGTAATGGCAGCTCTGCCAACAAAGACAATGCATTTTACCCACCTGTCACTGCTGTCAGTTCATGTATGTGGCGTACAGGAAAAAAATACGAGCGATCATAACCATAGACTGTATCATAACACAGGAACTCAGAGAAATGAGAGAAGAATGACTCTTCAGAACAGCACCACGGCCCATCCACACCCACTCTGTGGCCAGACATATATTACATCGGTAACGAAGTTTAGGACAGCGCCGTGGCCCGTCCGCACCCACATTGCGGCCGGAAAGGGTACTGCGCCTGTAGTGATTTTTTGTGAGAGCTGTTTAGGGCTGTTTCCCAGCCAATGCAATACACTGTCTATTCATGCAATAGTTTCCCTGCCAAGTTGCAATGTTCAAATGCCATGACTTGTGCAAATTGGGAAGGACAAACTGATATAATTCTAGACATAAACATTTTGTGCTTTCCTGTATGGCCTTGTCCCTCTGCAAATAGGTGCACATGACTTTAACACTAGGACGTCGGAGCAGCCGTTCCGACCGATTTTGAGATTTTAAAGTTTATTTTCTTAGCCCATGGAGTCCAGAGAAAGGCATGACTTTGTCTAAATATACTCTGTTTTTTTTCTCCATTTGAAACGTTTTGTAAATATGATTTTAGACATATATCGCCTACTCAGTCTGGCTATTTCGGCCCAATCGACCGCCGTCTCCCTTTCTCCCCCGCACCCGTCTACTCGTTCACACCTCCCTCTCCAGTTTGAGAGTGGAGACGACATTGTTGCCTGCACGCACGCACTTTTCTTTTTTTTCTTCCCTCTCTTATAAATACATTATTATACACCCAATGAAAATGTACACTTCACAGATTATAGGCCATTTGGAATTAGAACAATCGGTAGAAAATTGGCCTTTTTGTTCCGCCACTTCATCATGGTGTCCGAGGTGATCTTCGCGTGCGGAGATCTGCAAACTCAACACGGTGAACACGCATATAATAATATAAATGAGGGCTGAGGCTGATTAAATTTGTCAGTCAAAAGAGTTTTGTCCGTCCTTCTTTGTCTGTACACTTTTCTACAAGCGACCCGTGGAACTGATTTCCACGCACGCACGGCTATATAAAAATGACAATATATAACTCTAATGTCGTATTTCGTCTGGCTCTGGCTGTTATACAATAACGTGTTGTGTGTTGGTGAAAGTCTATTCTCCAGGCTGGGAAGCGTATTTGAGCGAGAACACAACAGGCTAGAAGCTAGCTAGCCTAGTTAGCTAGCTGTCTGTGTGTTGTGTGTTCTTTTTTCCCCTCCACCCCTCTTTTCTTTAAATCATAACTCGCTCATTTTTTGCTCATTTAAAATAATTCAAAATACCATGTAAACTACGAAATTCGGGCTTTCATTTGGTATATAGATCGGTTGTGTAGGCCCTCTCTACGAAACGGTATCAAGTGAAAAGGAAATGTCGGGAAATCGGTTTATAGTGTAAAAGATTGGATATAAGTCGTTCAAATACGCCCGTTAGCACTGTTAATTCAACATCCGGTGAGGGGAGGATACGGATCGTGTATGTATTGTGTATGGAAATCAGCGCATACAGTGGGTGGGCTTTAGACCGGATGTAAGCCTTGCACACTAAATAGGAACCAGGCATGTCACATTCTAACTTCATTTCAGTTTACAAAACTATAATTATAGTGACGGTGTGAGCGCACGTTATCGTATAACAGCCAGAGCCAGGCACATTGCTCAGAGTAAGACGAAATACGACATTAGAGTTATATATTGTCATTTTTATATAGAGGGGGAAACATTATAGGCTATGCGTGTGTTATCGAACACAATGCACAATGTACTGTAGGATGTAGCATTTATTCATATTATACACAAGTAATTTAATTGAAAACAGCCTTTGACTAAGAAAGGATAGAGGTCGCAATATATTGTTTCAGTTTCGGGAGAAATAAAGTCATTGCATGACAGCGCTTTGTGAGCTGGCAGATGAGCCATTTTCAGGGAGCCACCATGATCAAGTAGAGTGGGGGAGAATGGGGGACGTCGGTCGATTTGGCCGAAATAGCCAGACTGAGTAGGAGTGAATTTATTTCAGACTTCCTAGTGTTAATCATGCGTTGGTGGTATAGTGGTTAGCATAGCTGCCTTCCAAGCTGTTGACCCAGGTTCGATTCCAGGCCAATGCAATACTCTGTCTATTCATGCAATAATTTCCCTGCCAATTTGCAACTCTTCATTCAGCAGTGTTCAAATGCCATGACTTGTGCAAAATGGAAAGGACAAACTGATATAATTCTAGACAAACATTTTGTGCTTTCCTGTATGACCTTGTCCCTCTGCAAATAGGTGCACATGACTTGTATCTCATGCGTTAGTGGTATAGTGGTTAGCATAGGTGCTTCCCAAGCAGTTGACCCAGGTTCGATTCCCGGCCAATGCAATACATTGTCTATTCATGCAAGAGTTTCCCTGCCAAGTTGCAATGTTCAAAAGCCATGACTTGTGCAAATTTGGAAGGACAAACTGATATAATTCTAGACATAAACATTGTGCTTTCCTGTATGACCTTGTCCCTCTGCAAATAGATGCACATGACTTGTATCTCATGCGTTGGTGGTATAGTGGTTAGCATAGCTGCCTTCCAAGCAGTTGACCCGGGTTCAATTCCCGGCCAATGCAATACACTGTCTAATCATGCAAGAGTTGCCCTGCCAAGTTGCAATGCTTCATTCAGCAATGTTCAAATGCCATGACTTGTGCAAATTGGGAAGGAAGAACTGATATAATTCTAGACATAAACATTTTGTGCTTTCCTGTATGACCTTGTCCCTCTGCAAATAGGTCCACGTGCCTTGTATCTCATGCGTTGGTGGTATAGTGGTTAGCATAGCTGCCTTCCAAGCAGTTGACCCGGGTTCAATTCCCGGCCAATGCAATACGCTGTCTAATCATGCAAGAGTTGCCCTGCCAAGTTGCAATGCTTCATTCAGCAATGTTCAAATGCCATGACTTGTGCAAATTGGGAAGGACGAACTGATATAATTCTAGACATAAACATTTTGTGCTTTCCTGTATGACCTTGTCCCTCTGCAAATAGGTGCACATGACTTGTATCTCATGCGTTGGTGGTATAGTGGTTAGCATAGGTGCTTCCCAAGCAGTTGACCCAGGTTCGATTCCCGGCCAATGCAATACACTGTCTATTCATGCAAAAGTTTCCCTGCCAAGTTGCAATGTTCAAAAACCATGATTTGTGCAAATTGGGACGGACAAACTGATATAATTCTAGACATAAACATTGTGTGCTTTCCTGTATGACCTTTTCCCTCTGCAAATAGGTGCACATGACTTGTATCTCATGTGTTGGTGGTATAGTGGTAAGCATAGCTGCCTTCCAAGCAGTTGACCCAGGTTCGATTCCCGGCCAATGGAATACACTGTCTATTCATGCAAGAGTTAAGTTGCAATGTTCAAATGCCATGACTTGTGCAAATTGGGAAGGACAAACTGATATAATTCTAGACATAAACATTGTGTGCTTTCCTGTATGACCTTTTCCCTCTGCAAATAGGTGCACATGACTTGTATCTCATGTGTTGGTGGTATAGTGGTTAGCATAGCTGCCTTCCAAGCTGTTGACCCGGGTTCGATTCCCGGCCAATGCAATACTCTGTCTATTCATGCAAGAATTTCCCTGCCAAGTTGCAATGTTTAAATGCCATGACTTGTGCAAATTGCGAAGGACAAACTGATATAAGTCTAGACATAAGCATTGTGTGCTTTCCTGTATGACCTTGTCCCTCTGCAAATAGGTGCACATAACTTGTATCTCATGCGTTGGTGTTATAGTGGTTAGCATAGCTGCCTTCCAAGCAGTTGACCCGGGTTCGATTCCCGGCCAATGCAATACACTGTCTAATCATGCAAGATTTGCCCTGCCAAGTTGCAATGCTTCATTCAGCAATGTTCAAATGCCATGACTTGTGCAAATTGTGAAGGACGAACTGATATAATTCTAGACATAAACTTTTTGTGCTTTCCTGTATGACCTTGTCCCTCTGCAAATAGGTGCACATAACTTGTATCTCATGCGTTGGTGGTATAGTGGTTAGCATAGCTGCCTTCCAAGCAGTTGACCCGGGTTCGATTCCCGGCCAATGCAATACACTGTCTAATCATGCAAGAGTTGCCCTGCCAAGTTGCAATGTACAAATGGTATGACTTGTGCAAATTGCGAAGGACAAACTGATATAATTCTAGACATACACATTATGTGCTTTCCTGTATGACCTTGTCCCTCTGCAAATAGGTGCACATGACTTGTATCTAATGCGTTGGTGGTATAGTGGTTAGCATAGCTGCCTTCCAAGCTGTTGACCCAGGTTCGATTCCCGGCCAATGCAATACTCTGTCTATTCATGCAAGAATTTCCCTGCCAATTTGCAACTCTTCATTCAGCAGTGTTCAAATGCCATGACTTGTGCAAAATGGAAAGGACAAACTGATATAACTCTAGACAAACATTTTGTGCTTTCCTGTATGACCTTGTCCCTCTGCAAATAGGTGCACATGACTTGTATCTCATGCGTTAGTGGTATAGTGGTTAGCATAGGTGCTTCCCAAGCAGTTGACCCAGGTTCGATTCCCGGCCAATGCAATACACTGTCTATTCATGCAAGAGTTTCCCTGCCAAGTTGCAATGTTCAAAAGCCATGACTTGTGCAAATTTGGAAGGACAAACTGATATAATTCTAGACATAAACATTGTGCTTTCCTGTATGACCTTGTCCCTCTGCAAATAGATGCACATTACTTGTATCTCATGCGTTGGTGGTATAGTGGTTAGCATAGCTGCCTTCCAAGCAGTTGACCCGGGTTCAATTCCCGGCCAATGCAATACACTGTCTAATCATGCAAGAGTTGCCCTGCCAAGTTGCAATGCTTCATTCAGCAATGTTCAAATGCCATGACTTGTGCAAATTGGGAAGGACGAACTGATATAATTCTAGACATAAACATTTTGTGCTTTCCTGTATGACCTTGTCCCTCTGCAAATAGGTGCACGTGCCTTGTATCTCATGCGTTGGTGGTATAGTGGTTAGCATAGCTGCCTTCCAAGCAGTTGACCCGGGTTCGATTCCCGGCCAATGCAATACACTGTCTAATCATGCAAGAGTTGCCCTGCCAAGTTGCAATGTACAAATGGTATGACTTGTGCAAATTGCGAAGGACAAACTGATATAATTCTAGACATACACATTATGTGCTTTCCTGTATGACCTTGTCCCTCTGCAAATAGGTGCACATGACTTGTATCTAATGCGTTGGTGGTATAGTGGTTAGCATAGCTGCCTTCCAAGCTGTTGACCCAGGTTTGATTCCCGGCCAATGCAATACTCTGTCTATTCATGCAAGAATTTCCCTGCCAATTTGCAACTCTTCATTCAGCAGTGTTCAAATGCCATGACTTGTGCAAAATGGAAAGGACAAACTGATATAATTCTAGACAAACATTTTGTGCTTTCCTGTATGACCTTGTCCCTCTGCAAATAGGTGCACATGACTTGTATCTCATGCGTTAGTGGTATAGTGGTTAGCATAGGTGCTTCCCAAGCAGTTGACCCAGGTTCGATTCCCGGCCAATGCAATACACTGTCTATTCATGCAAGAGTTTCCCTGCCAAGTTGCAATGTTCAAAAGCCATGACTTGTGCAAATTTGGAAGGACAAACTGATATAATTCTAGACATAAACATTGTGCTTTCCTGTATGACCTTGTCCCTCTGCAAATAGATGCACATTACTTGTATCTCATGCGTTGGTGGTATAGTGGTTAGCATAGCTGCCTTCCAAGCAGTTGACCCGGGTTCAATTCCCGGCCAATGCAATACACTGTTTAATCATGCAAGAGTTGCCCTGCCAAGTTGCAATGCTTCATTCAGCAATGTTCAAATGCCATGACTTGTGCAAATTGGGAAGGACGAACTGATATAATTCTAGACATAAACATTTTGTGCTTTCCTGTATGACCTTGTCCCTCTGCAAATAGGTGCACATGACTTGTATCTCATGCGTTAGTGGTATAGTGGTTAGCATAGGTGCTTCCCAAGCAGTTGACCCAGGTTCGATTCCCGGCCAATGCAATACACTGTCTAATCATGCAAGAGTTGCCCTGCCAAGTTGCAATGCTTCATTCAGCAATGTTCAAATGCCATGACTTGTGCAAATTGGGAAGGACGAACTGATATAATTCTAGACATAAACATTTTGTGCTTTCCTGTATGACCTTGTCCCTCTGCAAATAGGTGCACGTGCCTTGTATCTCATGCGTTGGTGGTATAGTGGTAAGCATAGCTGCCTTCCAAGGAGTTGACCCGGGTTCGATTCCCTGGCCAATGCAATAAACTGTCTATTCATGCAAGAGTTTCCCTGCCAAGTTGCAACGCTTTATTCAGCAATGTTTAAATGACATGACTTGTGCAAATTGGGAAGGACAAATTGATATAATTCTGCTTTGTCTGCTGTCTCTCTGGAGGCGTGTGTTCAAATCCCACCACTGCCAGTTGAGGTTTTAGGTGCCAAATTCCAGTACCGAAACTTCAACACTAGCTCACTCCACTGGTGAGTTACCACAAGAGGCATATTCTGTGCCTGTGGACATAATCCATCCTCTGCCAAGGCTGTAGACGACGTACCATTCCTTCTGAAGAGTTTAACTCTGGGAACACCAATCACATTTCCTGACAACCTCCTCAACTGTGGCCTTGTCTGCTTTGCCTGCTTTGAGTTAAGAGCAAAGAGTAGGCATCAGCTGAATACAGTATTACCAGGTAGTGTGGCCGAGTGGTCTAAGGCGCTGGATTTAGGCTCCAGTCTCTCTGGAGGTGTGGGTTCAAATCCCACCACTGCCACAAATGTGCAAACTTTGGTTTCACATGTCTGGGACTTCTGCAGATGCCCAAGAGCTAAGTGAGAAAGGAACTAATCTGAGTTCCCAGACTTTTTGGCCACTAGGGGGGCGAGAAAGAAAGTCACTAATATCTGGAGATTAATTTGCCGTAATATCAGTTTGCTCGTAATGGATGTCTACCCTCAGGTTTCACTTGACTATACATTCTGTACATTTGGCTAACAATTTGCACTGCATAAATACCTAATCTATAGAGATTGTAGGTTCCATTTCCATCTTGCATAATAGCTCAGAGCAGAGTGGCGCAGCGGAAGCGTGCTGGGCCCATAACCCAGAGGTCGATGGATCGAAACCATCCTCTGCTATCTCTATTGGCAAATCATGTATTCTAATTCTCAGCATTTACTAACCACAACATCAATCTGCTATGGTTCCGATTTCATGATGTTTCCTATTGATGGCAAATACATGTAGTTTATGTCTTTATGGAGTTGTCGCCTCAAATGCCACCACTGCCAACACTGCTATATACATATGCCTTATACACATGTATTAGACCATGAACAAGCTATTTAAATCATGATTTACGACTCACTTCACAAACGATAGAAAAGTAGAATGAGTTGGAAACATGCGGCTTGTATTGAAAGTCATCAACAAACTATTAACTATTAAGTACTTCATCACAGATTGTGGTAGCGTGGCCGAGTGGTCTAAGGCGCTGCGTTCAGGTCGCAGTCTCCCCTGGAGGCGTGGGTTTGAATCCCACCGCTGCCAGTTAATTTTTTAGGTGCCAAATTCCAGTACGAAACTTCAACACTAGCTCACTCCACTGGTGAGTTACCACAAGTGGCATTATTCTTTGCCTGTTGACATAATCCATCCTCTGCCAAGGCTGTAGACGACCTACCATTCCTTCTGAAGAGTTTAACTCTGAGAACACCAATCACATTTCCTGACAACCTCCTCAATTGTGGCCTTGTCTGCTTTGCCTGCTTTGAGTTAAGAGCAAAGAGTAGGCATCAGCTGAATACAGTATTACCAGGTAGTGTGGCCGAGTGGTCTAAGGCACTGGATTTAGGCTCCAGTCTCTCTGGAGGCGTGGGTTCAAATCCCACCACTGCCACAAATGTGCAAACTTTGGTTTCACATGTCTGGGACTTCTGCAGATGCCCAAGAGCTAAGTGAGAAAGGAACTAATCTGAGTTCCCAGACTTTTTGGCCACTAGGGGGGCGAGAAAGAAAGTCACTAATCTCTGGAGATTAATTTGCCGTAATATCAGTTTGCTCGTAATGGATGTCTACCCTCAGGTTTCACTTGACTATACATTCTGTACATTTGGCTAACAATTTGCACTGCATAAATACCTAATCTATAGAGATTGTAGGTTCCATTTCCATCTTGCATAATAGCTCAGAGCAGAGTGTCGCAGCGGAAGCGTGCTGGGCCCATAACCCAGAGGTCGATGGATCGAAACCATCCTCTGCTATCTCTATTGGCAAATCATGTATTCTAATTCTCAGCATTTACTAACCACAACATCAATCTGCTATGGTTCCGATTTCATGATGTTTCCTATTGATGGCAAATACATGTAGTTTATGTCTTTATGGAGTTGTCGCCTCAAATGCCACCACTGCCAACACTGCTTTATACATATGCCTTATACACATGTATTAGACCATGAACAAGCTATTTAAATCATGATTTACGACTCACTTCACAAACGATAGAAAAGTAGAATGAGTTGGAAACATGCGGCTTGTATTGAAAGTCATCAACAAACTATTAACTATTAAGTACTTCTTCACAGATTGTGGTAGCGTGGCCGAGCGGTCTAAGGCGCTGCGTTCAGGTCCCAGTCTCCCCTGGAGGCGTGGGTTCAAATCCCACCGCTGCCATTTGAGGTTTTAGGTGCCAAATTCCAGTACCGAAACTTCAACACTAGCTCACTCCACTGGTGAGTTACCACAAGAGGCATATTCTGTGCCTGTGGACATAATCCATCCTCTGCCAAGGCTGTAGACGACCTACCATTCCTTCTGAAGAGTTTAACTCTGGGAACACCAATCACATTTCCTGACAACCTCCTCAATTGTGGCCTTGTCTGCTTTCCCTGCTTTGAGTTAAGAGCAATCAGCTGAATACAGTATTAACAGGTAGTGTGGCCGAGTGGTCTAAGGCGCTGGATTTAGGCTCCAGTCTCTCTGGAGGCGTGGGTTCAAATCCCACCACTGCCACAAATGTGCAAACTTTGGTTTCACATGTCTGGGACTTCTGCAGATGCCCAAGAGCTAAGTGAGAAAGGAACTAATCTGAGTTGCCAGACTTTTTGGCCACTAGGGGGGCGAGAAAGAAAGTCACTAATCTCTGGAGATTAATTTGCCGTAATATCAGTTTGCTCGTAATGGATGTCTACCCTCAGGTTTCACTTGACTATACATTCTGTACATTTGGCTAACAATTTGCACTGCATAAATACCTAATCAATAGAGATTGTAGGTTCCATTTCCATCTTGCATAATAGCTCAGAGCAGAGTGGCGCAGCGGAAGCCTGCTGTGCCCATAACCCAGAGGTCGATGGATCGAAACCATCCTCTGCTATTTCTATTGGCAAATCATGTATTCTAGTTCTCAGCACTTACTAACCACAACATCAATCTGCTATGGTTCCGATTTCATGATGTTCCCTATTGATGGCAAATACATGTAGTTTATGTCTTTATGGAGTTGTCGCCTCAAATGCCACCACTGCCAACACTGCTTCATAAATATGCCTTATACACATGTATTAGACCATGAACAAGCTATTTAAATCATGATTTACGACTCACTTCACAAACGATAGAAAAGTAGAATGAGTTGGAAACATGCGGCTTGTATTGAAAGTCATCAACAAACTATTAACTATTAAGTACTTCTTCACAGATTGTGGTAGCGTGGCCGAGCGGTCTAAGGCGCTGCGTTCAGGTCCCAGTCTCCCCTGGAGGCGTGGGTTCAAATCCCACCGCTGCCAGTTGTGTTTTTAGGTGCCAAATTCCAGTACGAAACTTCAACACTAGCTCACTCCACTGGTGAGTTACCACAAGTGGCATATTCTGTGCCTGTTGACATAATCCATCCTCTGCCAAGGCTGTAGACGACCTACCATTCCTTCTGAAGAGTTTAACTCTGGGAACACCAATCACATTTCCTGACAACCTCCTCAATTGTGGCCTTGTCTGCATTGCCTGCTTTGAGTTAAGAGCAAAGAGTAGGCATCAGCTGAATACAGTTTTACCAGGTAGTGTGGCCGAGTGCTCTAGTCTAAGGCGCTGGATTTAGGCTCCAGCCTCTCTGGAGGCGTGGGATCAAATCCCACCACTGCCACAAATGTGCAAACTTTGGTTTCACATGTCTGGGACTTCTGCAGATGCCCAATAGCTAAGTGAGAAAGGAACTAATCTGAGTTGCCAGACTTTTCTGCCACTAGGGGGGCGAGAAAGAAAGTCACTAATCTCTGGAGATTAATTTGCCGTAATATCAGTTTGCTCGTAATGGATGTCTACCCTCAGGTTTCACTTGACTATACATTCTGTACATTTGGCTAACAATTTGCACTGCATAAATACCTAATCTATAGAGATTGTAGGTTCCATTTCTATTTTGCATAATAGCTCAGAGCAGAGTGGCGCAGCGGAAGCGTGCTGGGCCCATAACCCAGAGGTCGATGGATCGAAACCATCCTCTGCTATCTCTATTGGCTAATCATGTATTCTAATTCTCAGCATTTACTAACCACAACATCAATCTGCTATGGTTCCGATTTCATGATATTTCCTATTGATGGCAAATACATATAGTTTATGTCTTTATGGAGTTGTCGCCTCAAATGCCACCACTGCCAACACTGCTTCATAAATATGCCTTATACACATGTATTAGACCATGAACAAGCTATTTAAATCATGATTTACGACTCACTTCACAAACGATAGAAAAGTAGAATGAGTTGGAAACATGCGGCTTGTATTGAAAGTCATCAACAAACTATTAAGTAGTTATTCACAGGTTGTGGTAGCGTGGCCGAGCGGACTAAGCCGCTGCGTTCAGGTCACAGTCTCCCCTGGAGCCGTGGGTTCGAATCCCACTGCTGCCAGTTGAGGTTTTAGGTGCCACATTCCAGTACCGAAACTTCAACACTAGCTCACTCCACTGGTGAGTTACCACAAGAGGCATATTCTGTGCCTGTGGACATAATCCATCCTCTGCCAAGGCTGTAGACGACCTACCATTCCTTCTGAAAAGTTTAACTCTGGGAACACCAATCACATTTCCTGACAACCTCCTCAATTGTGGCCTTGTCTGCTTTGAGTTAAGAGCAAAGAGTAGGCATCAGCTGAATACATTATTACCAGGTAGTGTGGCCGAGTGGTCTAAGGCGCTCAGATTGAAATGCCACATCTCGAGCCTTCAGTTCTGCTCTGCTCTGTTTCACCCTGGGTCTATAAATAGGTGTGAGCATTACAGCTGCATGGTCAGAAGAGCCAATATTTGGGAGGGGGGCTGCTCTATAGGCATTTTCTTATGTTGGTGTACACATGATCTAATGTGTTGTTGCCCCTCGTCGCACAGTCAACATGTTGATATAATTTTGGTAACACAGTTTTGAGACTTGCCTGGTTGAAGTCCCCAGCTATCACAAAAAAAGCGTTGGGATGCGCCGTCTGCTGCTCATTGATGTTGTTGTAAAGTAGTCCAAAAGTGACCGGCACTCATACATACATTCCCCCCCCCCCTTACTGTCGATGACATGGACACACACATAGACGAAGACACTGCACAGTAACCAGGGGAGGCCGCCGCGAACGCCGAGGTCTGTCGCGCCGCCATCCATTCGTCAGTTCGCCAGTTCGTTCTGTGAAGATCAAGACCCAAACCAGTGTTCTTGAACGACCCATCACAAAACTATGTCTGCTGCTTGAAGACGACTCCTGTCCCCAGTAGACATTTTTAAGTTAAGTCATTTTCTATTTTGACACAATATGAAGAATGTGTTGAATATAACTAATCGGCTCCATTCATTATTTTGTATTGATAATTGTATTTAGTTATACACGCCATACAATTGGGGCCGGTGTGTAGGAGCCGATCTACAATAGGCCATCACATCATGTATGTGCCATCATGCCATGTCTAACATTCCTGTTAGTGTGCTTTGTCACCCCCTACAGACATGGCAGAGAGGACATAAATTACCTGGCCATCAGAGGGCCAGGTCTTGTTGATTGTAGGTTCACAGTTTTTTACGTCTGTTTTTTGTTCTACACCTCCTTCTATTCTCAGTTACAGAACTTTATATGCTAAAAGTATCTTTATTTTTGTTTTCAACTTGGATGAAATAAACCTTTTGAGTTCAACTTCAACTCTTCGTCTGGACATTCCTCATTCCCCTTTTTTGGTCAAGTTTGCTGCACAAAGCCAGTCAGTTAGAAAAAGGTATCTCAATCAACCACCACAAGGACAAAGGTCTCTACAGGTATGATTCTCGCTTCGGGTGCGAGAGGTCCCGGGTTCAAATCCAGTCTCAGTAGAACTTCATTGACTATGAAATTGCCGCTGCGCAAGAGTACTATTGAGAGGTCACATGATTCTATGGGCTCCATTAAGCAAGTCATATAATAATATTACATATCATATTACAGTTTTATGAGCTGGGGGCGTGTGGTATGTCATATTGCAATTTTGGGCATGTTAAGAAGCGCTTTCGACACCCCGTGGATTGCGCAAAACGGCCTTGAATTAGTCATGGGAGTGTTTAAGGAGTGTTTGAGACGTACCCAATCAACATGTCCGTACTATTCTCTTCTCCAGTCAGCTGATGTCACATATGGAATGCGCACTTTGGGGATCGTGGTATTACATTTCTTCAGGCTGGCACCATAGAAGACATGACATGACTTTGTCACATTTGGGTTAATTATTCCTATTGCACTGCATGCTGTCACCTTTATGCCTCAAAATAATTTGTTTCTATTGAAAAACACCAGTAAAATAACGTTTATTATATTTTATTTCATTCAAGTCATGATGAAGAAATGAGTTGAATGCTGCTGCTTAATGCTGTGCCTGTGGCCCCGATGGTATATGGTCTTCGCTCGTAGCATTTTATTGAAGAAAACTTGAATCGGGTGTGATACAGCATAAAATTATGAAAGCAAACTTCCCAAGGATTATGGAGATAATAATTTATTTATTTTTAAGGTTGAGAAATGAAAGAATTCTGGCCGTTTCTAATCTCAACATTTTACAAAAAGAATACGCAAAAAGAGGCTGTTGCCATGTCTCATAGAAACAAGTAAATAGGTCTATAAAAATAAGCGCATATAACAGGGGTCTGTAACCTATTTTAAATGAAATGCCATGTTTTTATTTTCTAGATAGTGAGTCTGCCATATCCAGATTAATTTTAATGACACCACATTAAAATAAAAAAACATATTTTGATTGTCCACAAATATAAAGTTCTTCCTTCTTTTTAAATATGTTCTTGCACATTGTTATAATGATCATTACATATCCCCCTGCAGTCAGAGTACATAGTTTTAATGAATGAATGTGATGCATTGTGAGCTGGTAGATCTGCTATTTTCAAAAGTAATCTTGGAAATTCTTTATTTAATTTTTGGCTTAGCCGTCCTTAGTTGGGCAAATGCATTCATCTGGGGATCCTTGACATGGGAATGTGCTGTGTGAGGATCACTGGTTTAAACAACATTAGGAGAAAAGCCCAAATAACCACTTTAGAAACAAGAAAAGCAACCACAACTAGTACTACCAATATTTATACAAGCAACTTTACAGAAAAAGAAGCCACTTATAATAAACAGACATGGCAACACTCCAGCAGAGTTCAAGTGTAAAATCAAACAGTGCTTTTTGCACTTATGAGGTGGTCAGACGGGTGCATCCCTCCATTCCTACATGCTGCCATTCCGACATCCCCCCATTCCGACATGCCCCCATTCCGACATGTTGCCATTCCGACATCCCCCCATTCCGACACATTTTAGTCCCACCATTCCGACAGTCCACAAATCTTAAATGTATTTTCAAGGCAATTTTTTAACGGGTGTGTAGCAACTTATAATGTAATAATCAGCTGATAATTTAATTAAAAGACGAGCACATAACTTAATAGATTTTTCTATAATGTAATAATGTGTTACATTAAGAACCTCCACATACAGTAGGCGACTCATACTGTAATAAAACATGCAATAATGTCTTTATAATATATGAGCTGATTATGAGTTTTTATTACATTTTAGCCATGATACTGACATGACACTGACCTTGACACTGGCCATGACACTGACATGATACTGACATGATACTGACCATGATACTGACATGACACTGACCATGACACTGACATGATACTGACCATGACACTGACCATGATACTGACATGACACTGACATGATACTGACCATGATACTGACATGACACTGACATGATACTGACCATGACACTGACATGATACTGACCATGACACTGACATGACACCGACCATGACACTGACCATGACACTGACATGACACCGACCATGACACTGACCATGACACTGACATGATACTGACCATGACACTGACATGATACTGACATGACACTGACCATGATACTGGCATGACACTGACCATGACACCGACCATGACACTGACATGATACTGACATGATACTGACATGACACTGACCATGACACTGACATGATACTGACCATGATACTGACATGATACTGACATGATACTGACATGACACTGACCATGACACTGACATGATACTGACCATGATACTGACCATGATACTGACATGATACTGACATGACACTGACCATGATACTGACATGACACCGACCATGACACTGACATGATACTGACATGATACTGACCATGACACTGACATGACACTGACCATGACACTGACATGATACTGACCATGATACTGACCATGACACTGACATGATACTGACCATGACACTGGCATGATACCGACATGATACTGACATGATACTGACATGATACTGACATGACACTGACATGATACTGACCATGACACTGACCATGATACTGGCATGACACTGACCATGACACCGACCATGACACTGACATGATACTGACATGATACTGACATGATACTGACATGACACCGACCATGACACTGACATGATACTGTCATGATACTGACCATGACACTGACATGATACTGACCATGATACTGACCATGATAATGACATGATACTGACATGACACTGGCCATGATACTGACATGACACCGACCATGACACTGCCATGACACTGACATGATACTGACATGATACTGACCATGATACTGACATGACACTGACCATGACACTGACATGATACTGACCATGACACTGACCATGATACTGACATGACACTGACATGATACTGACCATGATACTGACATGACACTGACATGATACTGACCATGACACTGACATGATACTGACCATGACACTGACATGACACCGACCATGACACTGGCCATGACACTGACATGACACCGACCATGACACTGACCATGACACTGACATGATACTGACCATGACACTGACATGATACTGACATGACACTGACCATGATACTGGCATGACACTGACCATGACACCGACCATGACACTGACATGATACTGACATGATACTGACATGACACTGACCATGACACTGACATGATACTGACCATGATACTGACATGATACTGACATGATACTGACATGACACTGACCATGACACTGACATGATACTGACCATGATACTGACCATGATACTGACATGATACTGACATGACACTGACCATGACACTGACATGACACTGACATGATACTGACCATGACACTGACCATGATACTGGCATGACACTGACCATGACACCGACCATGACACTGACATGACACTGACATGATACTGACATGACACCGACCATGACACTGACATGATACTGACATGATACTGACATGACACTGACCATGACACTGACATGATACTGACCATGATACTGACCATGATACTGACATGATACTGACATGACACTGACCATGATACTGACATGACACCGACCATGACACTGACATGATACTGACATGATACTGACCATGACACTGACATGACACTGACCATGACACTGACATGATACTGACCATGATACTGACCATGACACTGACATGATACTGACCATGACACTGGCATGATACTGACATGATACTGACATGATACTGACATGATACTGACATGATACTGACCATGACACTGACATGATACTGACATGATACTGACCATGACACTGACATGATACTGACCATGATACTGACCATGACACTGACATGATACTGACCATGACACTGGCATGATACTGACATGATACTGACATGATACTGACATGATACTGACATGATACTGACCATGACACTGACATGATACTGACCATGACACTGACATGATACTGACATGATACTGACATGATACTGACATGATACTGACCATGACACTGACATGACACCGACCATGACACTGACATGACACCGACCATGACACTGACCTGACACTGACATGATACTGACCATGACACTGACATGATACTGACCATGACACTGACATGATACTGACATGATACTGACCATGATACTGACATGATACTGACCATGACACTGACATGATACTGACCATGATACTGACATGATACTGACCATGACACTGACATGATACATGATACACTACTTTAGTGATGTAAAGGCAAAACATACAAAAAATGTCTCAGTAAGGTTACATGGTGTGGGTTATCATGAGAGTGGTTACTGTGGTAGAAAAAATATGTGCTCTCTACTACAACTTCACAGCTTCTGACAAGCTCAATCAGGAGGACAGGAGGGTAACTTAGACATCAAAGAAAAAGAGCACCAATCACAAACATTCAATCAAGAACTGACCAATCTAAGCAAGGCAGTAAAAAGAGTACTCTGCTGCACTAATTATGAGATGAAACACTGTTGCATAGAATAGGCAATCAACATGATATCAAACACTGTTGCATAGAATAGGCAATCAATATCAAACACTGCACAATCAAGAAATTAAGGTCATCATGACATGACCTCATTAAGTGGCTCTTACAACCTGTGTAGGCTAGTATAAAGGGCAACACCTCTTAGCAACCTGTAAGTCTTTCCAAACCATTTTGGATCAGAGGAGGAACAGTTGAGGAACAGGAACAGAGAGGAGGATGGCATATATGCAGATAGCCAACAGCCGGGGGGGCAGAGCGTTTTTTGCGCAATAGGCAGCGCAATGATAAAATATACTGGCGTTGTGCAACAGCAGGATGTAGGACAAGGGTCACTACTAATGCCTTTGATGTGGAGTCCGATGATCCTGACATCGCAATTATAAATTGGCCTGGCCAGCATGGTCATCTACAGGTGACGGATTTGGTGGCCACCACTGCTCTGATAGAGCAAATGCTTCGGCAGGTGGCCGCCGATCCGTCCCTCCCTTCAAGAAGGGTCTATAACATGGTAAGACATTTTTCTGTAGCACAATGCTTGTCATACTTCTCCAGGTCCATAATATGAACAAAACATAACCCTTTAATGTTATTAAATTAGATCCTGAACCAGGCACCCAATATGGTGGCTATGCCTCCATTTGAGGCTGTGAGATCGAGGCTTGAGAGAAGACGGGCCAGGCTCATGCCCCCCATCCCCCGTACCTTCTGTAGAGTGGCCGTGGATGGACAATGGGCTGTGAGCTGGGGGGGAGACCAGTTTCTGTCAAAACACCTGGCCATCCCCAATGGCTACCTGGTCTTTGGGACTGATGAAAACTTCAGGAAGTTAGCCCGGTGCCGCCAGGTTAGAACCCACCCCCCAATGAACTTTGTATCAGTTAAAATGAAATCTATAATGATATTTGGAAATATTTTGTTAATTATTGTTAGGGCCAGCTGTGTTGCCTTTGAGGCATATGTACACTTGAAGTAATATACTAATTGTTGCCTTGTTTCTAATGTTTTTTTTATAGTAGATAAACAGAACTAGCTGTAAACTATTTTATTGTGGAGGTTTGCATTTTATTGCTTAGTCACTCCTGTCAGCACCTGTTCCCCCCAGTACCGTAATCCTGTTTGCTCATTTACAAAATCCTGGACAGTCTGTTCATGTATGAATTCAATATTTGAATTTTGTTTTAGATCTACATGGATGGGACATTCAAAACGTGCCCTAGGCCGTTTTACCAATTCGTTACTGTCCATGGCCTGTACCTGGACAGGACCCTCCCATTTTGCATGGTGCTGATGACAGGGAAGACCCAGGAGATGTACTCCAGTACTGTACTCCATAAAGAGGAGGGTCCAGCGACTCACTGGTGTGTGTGTGTGTGTGTGTGTGTGTGTGTGTGTGTGTGTGTGTGTGTGTGTGTTTGTGTGTGTGTGTGTGTGTGTGTGTGTGTGTGTGTGTGTGTGTGTGTGTCTTTGCACATTCACTGTATCCTTGCTTTAGTTTTTGTGGGAAATAAGAGTAACCCATTTAGCTGTCTGTCTGTTTCTGTCTGTCTGTGTTTCTATCCTTCATCCCTCCTGTCATAAATCTAACAGATGGATGCCAGAAGCAGTGGTGACAGATTTTGAGGCAGCAGCGATGAATGCACTACGCGCCGAATTGCCTGGAATCCGCACCACTGGGTGCTATTTTCACTTTTGCCAAAGTTTGTGGCGAAAGATCCAGGAACTTGGCCTGGCAGGTCAGTGGCAGTGCATTTGTTTGATAAATTACATGCTAAGACGGTCTGGGAAACTCTTGATATTTTGAATGCATGTTCAATTCTATTTCTATATAAAGTTTAACCGATGAAACAGGCATAGGCTTTACTATGTGTGTTCTTTATGAAAGAATATGTCAACGTTTCTAAATTGTACCATGAATAACTGTCTCAAGACCGTGTATGGCTCTCTGGGACTTCAAGTTCAAAGAGTTCAAGTTCTCAATTACTATTGAGTGTTTCACTTTAATCTCAGTAAATGTTCAGGGAGGTCATTCTTATTTCTTTACACAACTTTTGCAGCTCCATACCGTCAAGACCGGCAGCTCAAGAACTGGGTCAGGAAGCTCATGGCCATAGGCTACCTGCCTGTTCTTGTTGTGAGAAACAACTTCATGCTCATGGCCACATCACAGGACACCAGACAGCTGAGGCACACGTACCCAGAAGTGCGCGATTTCCTCCAGTATGTCCAAGACACTTATGTGTCGGCCAATGCCACGTTCCCCCCAGCAGTCTGGAACGTTTATGGCCGTGGGTCTGAGAATCGGACCAACAACCGAGTTGAAGGTACAGTAATAACTTATATTTATTTACTGTAATGGGTAACATAGCTGCATAGGAAATATTACAGATTCTCTTTACAATTTGTGAGGAGACAGGAGGTGTGTTGTAGCCTTGTGGGACCATCATGATCCAGGATTACTGTAAACTAAAGAGTTTGGCCGTAATGGGAAAACTAGAGGTTAGAGGATTTCATAAAAATAAGGAAAAGCTTTTCCACCAGCTGTTGTCCGCCCTTCTTCTGTCATTATTACATATGTTTCAATATACAGTGGAAACGTATGTCATCATGACAGAAAAAGGACACTCGTAAGTCAAAAGTGAGGTTACATCTGTGCGTCTTCTCATGCAGAATTGGTTCAATTAGTTAAATGTTACTGAGCAATGTATGAAAAGTGTAAATGGGCCATAATTATGACATGTGTGTTACATTTACACATCTATGATTGTTTCAGCTTTCCATCACAGATGGAATGCAGGCATGGCCCGACCCCACCCCTCCATCTGGGTCTTCATTAGGAGGCTCAAAGATGAGCAACGCCGTTTGGAGCATGTGTGTTGGATGGCCGAGCGTGGCGACCGCCCACCCAGACAAAGGAGGAAGTGGAGGCTGCTTGATCAGAGGCTGCAGCGGCTGCGGACGCAGTACCATCGAAATGTTAGAACCTTAGACCAATACTGGGAGGCAGTGAAACATGTTATTGTTAATTTTGAATAGTAGTATAAATACTAGGTGAAGGTCAGTAGGGCCTAATGTTTCTATGGAGGCCAGCCCCCAGGGTTAGTTCCAAATATATTTACATATGTACGAAAGGTCAGTAGGGCCTAATCTTTTCATGGAGGCCAGCCCTCAGGGCTAGTTCCAACAAGACTTACATGCTCTATAGGTCAAGGTCAGTAGGGCCTAATTTTTTCATGGAGGCCAGCCCTCAGGGCTAGTTCCAAAAAGACTTACATGCTCTATAGGTCAAGGTCAGTAGGGCCTAATTTTTTCTGAACTAAGATGTGCATATACCCTTAAAACAGCCCATATTACTTATTCGATACCACTGTTACATAATCGGGGATTATGTTTATATATATATATGTATATGGTATATGATAACGTGGTTATGTATATATATATATATATTATATATAGGATACAACGAGTAAGAGTAGGGTACATTATGAATAGAGTACTGATTAGTCCTTTCAAGTCACAGGTCTGCTGTGGGGCGTGGAGGCGGAGACGAACCATCAACCTCCCTTCTGTCTACCCACCCCCTCGTCACCAGGAACCAATCCGCTCTCAGAGGACCAGCCTGGGAGCCCTACTTAACAGCACCTGTGACATGCACTCGTTGGCATTGTCTCTCAGTCATTCATACTGTGAAGTACTCTGTCCATGTAGGAGCTTAAAGCTCGAGGTTAAAACCATTGTTTAAAGCATATAGGCCAGGGGCTAAACCTGTGTGGAGTCCCCTGAGCCATATACTCTGTGTTCTGTGTGATTCCGAGCTAAAGATACCACTGATATTATAGTTATATATATATATATATATATAGAGAGAGAGATATATAGTATATAATATAATATATAGTGATCTGTGATTCTGAGCTAAAGATACCACTGATATTATAGTTATATATATATATAGAGAGAGATATATAGTATATAATATAATATATAGTGATCTGTGATTTCTGAGCTACAAATACAACTGATATTATAGTTATATATATATATATATAGTATATAATATATAAATAACGGCGTATGGGTGCTTACTTTTTGTAAACCTTTGTTAGGGCAGTTGTTAGTGTAGACAGTTTAGGTAGATTGAATTTGTGTAACCCTTTTCATTTCATTTATTGGTTAGAGTTAGGTCAGAGTATTGTGTGATCCTTTAGAGTAGGGCTAGATAGTTCTGATGGTTTATTTGAGTTGCCCCATATAGCCTGTCTTTTGTTTTGCATTTCCAGTTGTATTCTTTATTGTTTATATATACCTTTTTCACAAACGTTGAATAAATCACAATTCTCGTGCCAGCCGTGTTGCATCCCTTATTAATACCCCTAGACCTACTAAGGGAATGTAACAGTTGGGGGCCCGTCCGAACAGTTGGGGGCCCGTCCGAACAGTTGGCGGCTCGTCCAAAGCACAGAAGGGTACCGGTTTGGAAAAGTGCTGGCTGGAGTTGTGTTTTATTAGCGGTATTGTGGAAAGGTGGTGAAGATGGCATCCTTTGACCTCAATGCGTTCGTGGCCGATCCCTCCATAGGTGAGTTTGACAAATGTCGTAAAGAGGACTTGTTAATACTAGCGGACCATTATAGAGTCACGGTAAAAAGTGGGGACGCCAAAAGTAAGATCAAAGACCTGGTGTTCACGAGACTGGTGGAGATGGGTGTCCTGTTAATTCCTGCTATAGCTGAGGTGCCGAGCATGTTGCCTCAGGGGCCGGTTGAGGTCCAACTTAATCTGACTCCGTCTAGGGTGGCTCAGTTTCCTGCAGAAAAAGGTGGGGCAGACGGGCTTACAGCTGCATCTGTAGGGGGGACTGACGGGGCCATGAGAGGTAGTGAGGGTAAGGTGGAGGACAAGGGCGCGGCACAGCCGGTGGCACAGCCTCCGGTGGTGAGGCCTAAGGACTCTACTGACCCCCCACGACCGCGCCTGGGTTCGGGATCCTCCTCGGGTTCAGTTGGGTCTGACAGTAAGTCTGTCCTACAGGGCTCTCAAGTGAAGGTGCGCATAGCGCGCATAAAAAGAAAGAGAGGGAACAGGAAAGAGAGTTCCAGTTGGAGATCACCAGAATGCAACTGCAGGTAAATGCGGATAAGGAGATCCGCATACGGCAGATGGAGTTGGACTGGGAGGAGAGAAAGGCCAGGTTAACGGCGGCATCTACAGGGCAATAGGCACCCCAGCCACGGTCCGGTCTCGGTGACACACCAGGTACGTCAAGATTTGATGTAGCACGGCATATTGGACTGGTCCCCATTTTTCGTGAATCTGAGGTGGATTCGTATTTTAATGCCTTTGAGCGTGTGGCTACTGCCCTCGCTTGGCCCAAGGACGTTTGGTCCATTTTGCTCCAGTGTAAGCTGCTGGGTAAAGCACAGGAGGCGATGGCCGCGCTCTCTGTTCAGGATAGCATGGATTATGACGTTGTAAAAGCAACCATTCTGCGTGCATATGAGAAGGTGCCTGAGGCGTATCGTCAAAAGTGTAGGCAGCTTTCTAAAAATGCTGGCCAAACTTTTGTCGAGTTCGCTCGGGAAAAAGAGGCTCTGTTCGATCGGTGGTGCGTGGCAAGCAAAGCAACTGATTTGCAGTCAATTTGCGCACTACTGTTGATGGAGGAATTTAAAAGGGGCTTGCCCGACAGCATATGCATGCACTTGAATGAACAGAGAGTGGCGTCAGTGGGGGAAGCAGCTATCTTCGCGGATGAGTTTGTGCTGACGCATAAGAATGTTTTTTATGCTTCAGAGTCAAGTAGTAAGAAAACTCACAAATCTGGGGATGCGCGTAATTACGCACAGGCTCAGCGTTCGCCTGAGCGGGGTGGTGATAAGCAGAAAGAGGAGCGCACTTGTCACTTCTGCAAAAAGGTGGGCCACTTCATTGGTCAGTGCAGAACAAGACAACGGCAAGAACAAAGTGGTACTAAAAGTATGGGATTGATCAGAACGGAGAAAAGTGTGGGAATTGCTTTTGTGGGTTTCCAGATTCCAGTTTTGATCCCTTTGTGTTTGATGGTGAGATTTCTGTGTCACAGCATTCTATTGAGCGTACTGCGGTACGTATGCTAAGAGACACTGGGGCACAACAAAGTGTTATACTAGCGGGGGTACTGCCTTTGAATGGCGACACGGCCTGCGGGTCTAGTGCAGTGATACGAGGGGTGGAAATGGGCTATATTTCTGCACCTTTGCACACGCTATATGTGCAGTCGGCCCTGGTCTCTGGGTACTTTAACGTGGCGGTGCGTGATGAGTTACCCATTGAGGGGATTTCATTTGTCATGGGGAATGACATCGCAGGTGGGAAAGTGTATCCTGTGTTGGAAGTGATAGAGCGTCCTGTGGTGGAATGTGCTATTGAAAATGACACCCTGGGTATGAGATATCCTGAGGCTTTTCCAGCCTGTGTGATCACCCGTGCACAGTCATGTAAAACGGGGAATGATTCTGATTTGTCTGCTCCATTGTCATGCGCGCTCTCGCAAGTGACAAAATGTTGTCTGCCGCTCCTAAAGTGTTGACACAACTGCAGAGTGTGGATGCCAGGGGGGGGGGGAGGTAACTGGGGGTGGGAAAAATCATTTGATTTTGCCTGTAACCAGGGACAGCCTTATCCAAGCACAAGGCGAGGATCCCACGCTGAAGAAATGTCTAGCGGCTGTGTTGAGCCAGGAGGAAATTAAAACAAAGAGCATGGGCTACTTTAGCGACCAAGGGTTGTTAATGCGCAAGTGGTGTCCAAACGGAGCACAGGAATCGGAATGGAGCGCAGTGGTCCAGATTGTGGTCCCATCTGTATATAGGCAGCAGGTTCTCTCGTTAGCTCACGATCATGATTGGGCTGGGCATTTGGGTATTACAAAAACGTATTCCCGAATCCTAAAACACTTCTTTTGGCCGGGGCTGAAACAAGCTGTGTCCCAATATTGTCGCACTTGTGCTATTTGTCAGCTAACGGGAAAACCTAATCAAACGATTCCTGCTGCGCCGCTCTGCCCGATTCCTGCTGTTGGGGAACCATTCGAAAGGGTTATTGTGGATTGTGTAGGGCCTTTGCCTCGTACCAAGGCTGGAAATCAGTACCTGTTGACCATCATGTGTGCTGCGACTAGATTTCCAGAGGCTATTCCTCTGCGCAACATAACAGCCACATCAGTGTTGAAAGCGTTGACCAGGTTCTTTACTACATGGGGATTTTGTAAGATTATCCAAACGGATCAGGGTACTAATTTCCTATCAAAAGTGTTTAAGCAAGTAATGGAAACTCTGTCTGTACATCACGTCATCTCGAGCGCATATCACCCGGAGTCTCAGGGCGCGCTCGAACGGTGGCATCAGACACTGAAATCCATGTTGCGTAAATACTGCTTTGAGGCTAAACGGAGTTGGGATGACGGGATTCCATTCGTGTTGTTTGCTGCTCGTGATGCAGTGCAGGAATCCCTAGGGTTTGCTCCTAATGAATTGGTGTTCGGACATACGGTCCGCGGCCCTCTTAAGGTCCTGAAGGACAAGATGCTGGCCGCTGACGTGAGTCCCGATACCAATGTGTTAGATTTTGTTACCAAACTTAGAAGTCGGCTCGAGAAAGCGTGTTCTCTGGCTAGAGAGTGGCTGAGGGCTTCTCAGACAGAGATGAAGAGGCGTCATGACAAAGTTGCGGTTAAGCGCATCTTTAAGGCAGGTGATCAAGTATTAGTCTTACTGCCTGTTCAGGGCTCTGCTCTATCAGCCCGGTTCTCAGGTCCTTTCATGGTTCTGGAGAAAATCAGCGACACTAACTATGTGATTGGAACTCCCGACAGGAGGCGTAAGAGCCGGGTCTGTCACGTTAACATGTTGAAGGAATTCCATGTGAGGGGAGTAGGGTTAACGGTGGTAGCGCCACGTTTTCCCCCTGTAGAGAGTGAGGATAGCCAGATTAATTCTGTGGATTTACAGGCTGCAGAGGATGATGGGTTGGTGTTGCGAGCATCATCTGCACCCGAGGGTCGCCTGTGTAACTCAGACATGCTGATCAAGTTGCCTGAGACTCTCACTCACCTACGAAGTGAGCAACAACGTGACGTCATGAGGTTAGTGAGGGAATTCCCTATGTTATTCGGGGATATCCCCACACGCACCACCGTGTGTGAGCATGATATTGATGTGCAGGATGCACGGCCCATTAAACAACACGCTTATCGTGTAAACCCAACTAAGCGTGCGTTGTTGAGAAAGGAGGCGGAGTATCTCCTTGCGAATAACCTGGCACGGACAAGTTCAAGTCCATGGAGCAGTCCTTGCTTATTGCAGCTTAAGAGTGATGGCAGTCCTCCAACTACAGTGCGAGAGTTGCGCCGGTTTCTTGGTATGGCTGGATACTACAGAGGGTTTTGTAAAAACTTCTCAACGGTTGCCTATCCCCTCACCAGTTTATTGAGCCCGTCGAACCCCTTTATATGGTCTCTTGAGTGTCGATATGCGTTTGAAACTGTCAAATCTCTCCTATGTAGTGCGCCGGTCCTAGCTGCTCCTGAATTCAGTCGCCCGTTCTCCCTGGAGGTGGACGCGAGTGCTGTGGGCGCTGGGGCTGTCCTACAACAAGAGGATGTGAGTGGACTTGTCCATCCCGTTTGCTACTTCTCCCGGAAATTCAACAAATACCAGGTGAAGTATGCAACTGTGGAGAAAGAGGCCTTGGCTGTGTTGTTTGCGCTGCAGTTCTTTGAGGTGTACGTGGGGTCGAGTCCGTTACCGGTGGTCTGATACACAGACCACAACCCCTTGGTATTCCTGCAGCGCATGCGCAATCACAACCAGCGTCTCATGAGATGGGCAATTCTCATTCAGGACTATAACTTGGAGATTCGACACAAAAAGGGGTCAGATAATGTAATGGCAGATGCTCTGTCTAGGGTCTGGTAGAGATGGGGTCAAACTGTGTTTGATTTGGGGGTGGGGGTGTTACATAATCGGGGATTATGTTTATATGTATATGGTATATGATAACGTGGTTATGTATATATATATATATATATATATATATATATATATATATATATATTATATAGGATACAACGAGTAAGAGTAGGGTACATTATGAATAGAGTACTGATTAGTCCTTTCAAGTCACAGGTCTGCTGTGGGGCGTGGAGGCGGAGACGAACCATCAACCTCCCTTCTGTCTACCCACCCCCTCGTCACCAGGAACCAATCCGCTCTCAGAGGACCAGCCTGGGAGCCCTACTTAACAGCACCTGTGACATGCACTCGTTGGCATTGTCTCTCAGTCATTCATACTGTGAAGTACTCTGTCCATGTAGGAGCTTAAAGCTCGAGGTTAAAACCATTGTTTAAAGCATATAGGCCAGGGGCTAAACCTGTGTGGAGTCCCCTGAGCCATATACTCTGTGTTCTGTGTGATTCCGAGCTAAAGATACCACTGATATTATAGTTATATATATATATATATAGAGAGAGAGAGAGAGAGAGAGAGAGAGAGAGAGAGAGAGAGAGAGAGAGAGAGAGAGAGAGAGAGAGAGAGAGAGAGAGAGAGAGAGAGAGATATAGTATATAATATAATATATAGTGATCTGTGATTCTGAGCTAAAGATACCACTGATATTATAGTTATATATATATATATATAGAGAGATATATAGTATATAATATAATATATAGTGATCTGTGATTTCTGAGCTACAAATACAACTGATATTATAGTTATATATATATATATATATATATATAGAGAGATATATATAGTATATAATATAATATATAAATAACGGCGTATGGGTGCTTACTTTTTGTAAACCTTTGTTAGGGCAGTTGTTAGTGTAGACAGTTTAGGTAGATTGAATTTGTGTAACCCTTTTCATTTCATTTATTGGTTAGAGTTAGGTCAGAGTATTGTGTGATCCTTTAGAGTAGGGCTAGATAGTTCTGATGGTTTATTTGAGTTGCCCCATATAGCCTGTCTTTTGTTTTGCATTTCCAGTTGTATTCTTTATTGTTTATATATACCTTTTTCACAAACGTTGAATAAATCACAATTCTCGTGCCAGCCGTGTTGCATCCCTTATTAATACCCCTAGACCTACTAAGGGAATGTAACAACCACATCATTTATTTTATATTGCACTTGAACAATACCCATCTGTAATCTTTCTTATTTTATTTATTTGTGGCTGCTCTTTAACAAGTTGGAATGTAATTGTGTTATTGTTGTGCACTCATTGCACTCATTTATGTTATGTTAATATACGTTATTTATGTATGTTGTACATAAAGCACATGTTCTGCCAAACGTGGCATGGATGGAACTAGTAACTAGGTCCCGTTTTGTTATAATAAAACTCAGTTGAAGGCATATTTCTGCTGGCATGTGACTTTCTTTCTGCTGGCATGTGACTTTCTTTCTGGGACATACTGTATAGGCCTATCATCTTCAGAAATAATCAAATATAATTCAGAGTTAAATTAATAATTCAATTGAGTAATTCATGCTATTACATTTGATAATATTCAAGCAGGATAAACCATTTGTACTATAATCAATAAACCATAAATAATAAATAAATAAAATATAAAATATAAAATATAAAATATAAAAAATAATATTTATATTAATATAAATAATAATAAATAATAAATAAATAAATAGTTGTAAACCATTTGTACTATAATCAATAAACCATAAAAAAAATATATATATATATATATATATATATATATATAAATAATAATGTTTATATTAATATAAATAATAATAAATAAATAGTTGTAAACCATTTGTACTATAATCAATAAACCATAAATAAAATAAAAATAAATAAAAATAAATAAATATATAAATATAAATATAAATATAAATATAAATATAAATAATAATAAATAAATAAATAGTTGTGATCTGTCGGAATGGTGGGACTTTTTCTGCCGCGGGTCCCTGTCGGAATGGTGGGACTTTTTTCTGTCGGAATGGTGGGATGTTTACAAATATGGAGCATACCACCATTCCGACAATTAGAAGTCAATGTAGGAGTTGCAGCATGTAGGAATGGAGAGTGAACACCGGTCAGACCCACGTCTAATCGGTATGCGCTGAGTGTTTTTAGGTCAAGGGGCTTAATAGCAAATTGCGCAAAGCGAAAATAATTAACATATGGACACTCCCACAATGCTAAAATATTCAGGAACGCCGTATGCCATATGTGTGTGCGTTCAACACGGGCCGATATGCCTTTCAGAATACGATTGTGCGAGGGCAATTTATGTATTACCCCATTGTAAAATGGAAAATGAGTTATCATTCAAATTGAAATGTTTGACATAGGTGTGATCAATCATCCAATCAAATGATGAACATATATATCTGTCCTATGTCACTTTTTGATTATGCCTGAAGGTCAGTAGACCGAAAGCTTGCCAAAAATAAACTGATTGTGCGCAGATCTGAGTGTGCGGAGCTTCCCTATATTTTTTCCGCATTTCACTGTTATGAAAATGTCTACGTTAGTTGGAAATGGAAGCTAACGAATGCTAATAATGCTAGCAATTTCCCTCTTGTGTATATTTAGCATGGTATGTTAAGCTTTACCTTTTATATTAATGTATAATGATCACTATACCTCCACAATACATTTGACTATTGTCCAAAGCTTTTAATATAATCTGTTTCCATATATATCAATCATTTTAGTCATTTGTTTAAGTGCTTTTGTCCTCTGACCCACTCCTGTGATGCATAGCCTATAGGCTGAACTATGTTTTAGTTAGTTGTTTTAGTTACACTGACACAGCCTCTCGTTCATGCTCATTTTTGTTAAACATTCGGCCTACCTTTTACATGTATAATAACTTGCCATTATATGATATCAAAGCTACATTTGAAACGACTAAGCCGATTGGTGTTGGGAGTGTAGTTTCATACTAAGTGGGCAATATAACGGACATCTATTGTTATGTTAACATGCACACTTAGAAACTGCCATGGCTGATACATTTATACATGTGTAAATTGCCTTAGATTGGGTTGAGAATGCTAGCAATGATACTTAATGTTTCTTTCGGGGCCAGGCAGTGTTTTCTGTACAGTGCAGGTGTGGCAACAGACTGTCGTGCCTATCCCTGTACCTACCAGGAACCTCTGTGCAGATTAACAGTAGCTGCTAGATTTTGGCTGCTGCCACCTGGAGCTACTGTGAGGGGATCATACGGACAGACCAATACACGCATGCATTGTCATTTAGGTATGTGTGAGAAGAATAAAGCTTCCTCCCAGCTAGCAAGTCATGGCGCGCCGCCGACGTGAGGCGGTCCCCGCGCGCCGCGGATCGTGTCCTCCGCCGGGCGCGTGACGCGACGTGGGTGAGTCGTTCATAATCAGCGTGGGCCGCGCGCCCCGACGCGCGTGTAGCCGGCGCCCCGCTTCTCTGCCGCGACTCGAACGTCAGCTACGGACAGCAGCAGCAGGACAGCGTGAAGCTGTCTTATGACACCCCCCCCCCCCCCCCCCCATATTATATATTGCGCGACCCGCACCCCCATGCTCACCTCCCTCCCACATATTTATAGAAACATAATTAAGCAGCAAATGTATACTTCATTTTGTTTCTTTATTAGGAAAAAAAAAAGGTTACAATGAAAACATTTAGACAGCCATGTTAAACATAAATAAAGGCACATAAACATAATAAAACATGGAAATATTTTAAAACAGACAAGTTTAGAATACAAGTGGTTGATTTTTATGCCATTTTGCTGAGAATGCACTTTAGGACCACACTTTGAGAACCACTGGCTCCTAAAATATATAAAACAGTAAAACACCAACTTTCCTGAAACCACCAGAACATTGTTGGATAAGACTGTCCACAATTCCACAGTTTTCTGAAAAACCTATGTTTCTATATCAGTGGTTCTCAAATTATGTCATGTCAAGGACCACAGAAATATTATGAAATTGGCCGCAGACACCTATCTGAAAATATGTTGTTCCAGGGACTACCCAGAAGCAAAGAAGAGTTTAAAACGTTTGCTCTGAAATAATATATATTCAAAGATTTGCACATTTTCAGGATAATAGCAGACCTACAAGCTCGTAGCGCGGTCCCTGGAACAACATATTTTCAGATTGGAGTAAATCGTTTGAACACCAATGATACAGAAACATCTAGGGTTTTCAGAAAACAGTCATATCATTTAAACACTTTAACCATCATTTTAAAAGCTGTTAGATTGTTGGCAGATCTACAAGGATTTGCTATTTTTTTTAAATCGTGAAAATGTGGCCCAAACCCAGTGAACGTTTTACCTCAAATCTGCAAGGATTTAGAAGACATTTTGTGGAATCAGTTCTCAAGTTTAATTTCTTATGTCTATAAAACACCAAGTCTATTCTGTGTGGTTAGTTATGTAGGCCCAGTAATGTTGCAATAACAGTTACACAGCAATAAACAGAACACACAATCGAGATTCACCTTTTGAGCAAGAAATCGTGCAGCATACATTTGAACCCTTTTCATGCCAAAGTTATTCAGCATTTGAGCCACGGACCACCGTTTGATGAGCTGCCTGGCTGCCTGCTGTGCCTGGCCGTTTCCTTCCTTTATGAAGCCTGACTGGTGGTGGCCCCCAGCAGAAGTTCCAGGATGCACCCTATCCAACGTCTCCAGCTCTCAGACCCCAGGTTTCCGTCATTGAAGTCCAAGATCCCCTGGTTTTAGCCACTTTAACCATTATTTTAAAAGCTGTAAGCTGTTGAAAACGAGCTTGTAGATTTGCTAATTTTGAAACATTGTAAAAATGTGGCACAAATCTGTAACTATATATTATTTTGCAGCAAACGTTTTAACTCAAATCTGTGAGGATTTAGAAGACATATCAGTTCTCAAGTTTCTAAGTGCTTAAGTCTTTAAAACACCAATTCTCTTCTGAGTGGAGTCAGGAGTTTCTGAGCGTAGCAATGTGTGTATGTCCCCGTGTCTGTATTTCCGAGCACGGAAAGCTGGGTGCGTTCCTTGAGGTCTGGATGTTGCGGGGACCCCCACACGGTACAATGCAGGCTGGGTATAGACTGGATTCCTCTTTATCCATCACCATCATCCACTTCCTCCATGTGACCTCCTCATCTGTAATTTGAACAAAATCAAATACAAAATTGATATGGATTGCATTTGTATAGGGCTCACAACACGTGAGCTTGTAGATCGACTATTTTCACCTTTTGAGCGGGGGTGAATAATCACACAACACATCCCTCTTTATAGCCCTCCAAGCAGAACCCAAATGCTACTGAAGTTTCTGACATTTTGACGACACAGATAGCATTGGGTCCTGTTGCACTACTACCATGGCACCTGTTTAAAACATTTACTCCATGTTTAGCGCCTCTCCGCGCTCTATGACGAAATGTTTCCGTGTGAGGCTTTCTGAATATGTAAAGTATAAGTACCCATACATGCCGCTGCGAATATCTCCTGTGGCGCGGAAGCCGTTAAGTATTTTTAATATATGTTTGCCCGATTTGGAAGCTTGGATTCTTCTCTTCCTTCCTTGTTTATTGACACCTCATTGTACCGCCTATCTGGCTAGCTAGTGGCGCTATAGCTATGACAGAGCAGATCAGAGGCAGGGACGTAGCCTCACAAGCCAACCGCACACCGGGAGGCGGTACAATAAACGGTAAACAAACAAGAAGAAATAAAGCGACCAAATCGGTCAAACAAAGATTAAAAATACTTAACGGCTTCCGCACCACAGGAGATATTCGCAGCGGGATGTATAGCTACTTAAAGTTACCGAATTCAGAATAACTCAAGGAAAATAATGCCGTCACTTGGCGCAGATCCTATTTTAGAGAGAATTTCTACATCCGCGTACTGGAATTTCCATACGAAAATATAGGTCTGACCAGGGACCCAACATAAAACTCATCAAAATTTCAGAAAAGCTTTATGTAGGGTCCCGAGAGGGGCTACCCTCTTTATAGCTTAGTTGACAGTTAACTCTGTGCTTTGCACGTTATGAGCTTTAATATACATACAAGAACACATTGTAGTTGTAAGTAGGCCTACTTACTTTAGAAAATGCTTGAGTTTCATGGTTTTCAAGTTCTGAAACAAAGATGACAAAAAAGAGATTTTGCAACGGTGTAAAATCAGGCATTAGGAGGCAAGAAAGGAAGAATATTTGCTAAAGTAATAAAACCTTTGCAAAACAAACACGGCAACATCAACAGTTACATTATAACCTCATTTCAAAGTTTACATTGGTTTAAATACTATTAAAACCGGAATCTATTCCAAGAGCTGAACATTGTTCCAACAACAATGGAGTTAGCTATTTCGCTAGCTAGCATGGAGGCTAGGTAGAAACACTGATCAATAAAGAACATGTCTACTCTAAATTGTAAACCACACACGGCAGATATATCCCCAGACAGACACCAAAGTGCACTCACCTATAGACAAAATGTAACGAGAGGAGAAGGTATCCATGAGGATTTATTTTCCAAATGTTTGTTTTGTTTATATCGTGTGGAAAACAGACCCTAATCCTGGTGGACTCAGAGACTGGAGACGAGAGACAAGAGGGTAAACTGGCTGCTTCAACCTGGAAGTTGTGTTGCCGCCAGATTGCGTGAGAGAAATAAGCAACAAGTTCTATGAAAACAATCCCAAAATAATCTACTAGGCCTTTTGGAAATAGTAGATGTACAAGCTCATAACGACAAATATATATTAATTTGGGGGTTAGGAAACAAGCCCAAAAAACCGCAACCCACAACTAAAATTATAAATATTTACAAGCAACTTAACAGACAAAGAAGCCCAAAGTATACTTATAAAAAGCGGACATGGCAACACTGGTGCCAGGTTGGTTACAGGCTAAAATATATATTTATTTCTGAATTTACTTTTATTTTGTGGAAAGCAAAAAATGTAATAAACAGAACATAAAAAATATATATATAATATATATAGTATATTTGTATATACTTTTATATACTATATAAATATTATAAATATTATTATTATTATTATTATTATTATTATTATTATTATTATTATTATTATTATTAATAATAATAATCAAATAATAATAATAGGTCACTATTAATGAGTTTATACAATAACAGCATAAGAATAAAAACTAAAACAAGGCAAACATTTATTCATACATACGATGCACATCCATGCCTGAGAGAGAGAGAGCGAGAGAGAGAGAGAGAGAGAGAGAGAGAGAGAGAGAGAGAGAGAGAGAGAGAGAGAGAGAGAGAGAGAGAGAGAGAGAGAGAGAGAGAGAGTCGGGCGGGGGAGGCAAGCCTTACGTCAGCGTGAGGAGGGGCTGTACATCGCTGTAAATTCACGATCGCATTAAAATGTAAATGAGCGCGATCGTATGACGTAACGACAGCGGCGCGAGGGCCACGGCAGTTCGGGCGTGCTCCGCGAAGAAATAGACAGCGGGAGGCGGTACCTAGCGGGGAAATGTTAGCTGGGCTGAGGCTTGTTTTTTTTTTTTTTTTTTATATATTTTTTTGCGGCTTACGCCTTTTATTGATTTTTGAAGGGACAGACAGTAGGCTGACAGGAAACGGGAGAGAGATGGGGGGATGACATGCAGTAAAGGCCGTGTCGGGTCCGGGAGTCGAACCCGCGGCACACTGCGACTGGATTACCAGTCCGGTGCCCAGACCGTTACGCTACGGCCTGGGCCGCTGAGGCTTGTTTTGAATTAACATTATATCAAAGCTAATACCATAGAAAGAAATCATTGTTCCCCTTTTCTTTCTCACCGCTGCAGTATGTCACAACACTGCAGTGTCCCTTCTTGTTCTAACAGCAAGCACAAAACCCCCCATTTGAGCTTCCATGACTTTCCGGGAGATTAAACGATACGTGCCAAATGGGTGACAGCAATCAAGAGAGATGGGGGACCAAGTTTTGTAATTACTCGCTGAAGCACCCACGTGTGTAGTGAACATTTCAATCCAGAGGACATACTGAAGTCAACCAAAACCAGTGGTGGACGTACTTAAACGAGGAACAGTGCCTTCAAGATTCCTCTGGAATGACTGGGGTAATTATCACATGATGATGTAAACCTACCTATTACAGTTGTGTACCTGTCTCTCCAGCTCTTTAGTAAACAGTAAATCAATTTTCAGATCAGGATAGGCCTATCAATGTTGTCAATATGTAGATAAAAGGCAGATAAGTCAAGAATTAATTGTAATTTTAATACAACCATCATTATATATCAATGCAAATTGATGCTCATTAGTCCAGATACACCTACTTTTACAGTACATAATGTCTAAAACATCTGTTTATGAAGTACCCGTTATTGTCAGGAACATATCATCACCCCCAGTCTATTTAACACCTGAAGAGACGAGACCAACTCATAGTAGCTATTCTTTACCGTAGTACCTGCAATTTAGAGACTTGCAGCTAAATACTTACTGATGGCCACTGAAATGGACTCTTTAATTTAACACTGTACTGTGTCCCCTGACATTTTAAGTTGATAAATAGGTACTCTCCCGATTTGTTAAAATTCGCTACCTGCAACTGTATTTTCTGTTTTATTAAAGAGCTGGAGAAATGGGAGACCCCTGTTACTGAACAGCAATTATTACCACCAGAATATATAATATTTAACCTTTCAACAATATAGATTTTTTTAAACTCCAAATTATATTTATTTGAAAAAATATGTATGTGCATTTACCCATGAACCTGAAACTTTGGTGATATGTTTTGGGATTTATTTTTTTACACTACTGGGATAGGTTCAAGAACACGGGAGTCGGTGTACGAGCGAGCACAGAAGCGCCTGTGTGCTGCCGTCTTGGATGACTGTGCGGAGATGTCTGCCCCAGGTAGGGGTGGGCGATAAATATCGTATTGTGATAAAATGTCTCCACGTTATGCCTTGTATGTGGTTGTACGGTTAAGTAACTTGAATAATAACCCTAAAAAACGCATAAAAATATATTGTGGTAATATCATGTATCCTGAATGAAAAGATAGTCATATATTTTCCATATCGCCGACCCTTAGCCCCAGGGGGAAGCACCGACTACAGAGGACATGGAGGAACAGACCAGCAGACAGGGGACATTCCAGCAGACAGGGGACAGTCTGGTGGACAGAGGACAACATCACAGAGGACAGAGGACAGTGAACTGGGGACAGTACAAACGAGGCAGTACACTGCATGTGCAGTCTCCAAAGATCACGATTATGATGCCCGTCCATCTCCTGGTTAGTATACAAAATGTACTGTCTTCTTACAGAAAAGAAGTATTGACAGCATGGCGTCTTCACTTACTCAATAAACAAAACTATAATCTTTAAGATTATAGACAAGGACATCTGACAAGTCCTTGACCAAAGAGTTACCTTTTTAATAATAACGTTTTCTTTATTGAACAACTGAAGACAGTGTGCCGGTGATTTATCTTGACTTTAATGTCTGCTCCAAGACTGTTTTAGTGAATTAGATTAGATGTTTTCTCCTTCTTCTTAAGCTAAACTGGACACTGCCTCTGGAAGAATACGAGACTTGGAGCTCAAGGTCATAATGCTGGAGATGGTAGTAGTATAGTCCTAGACGGATAAGTTTGAGAGGGAAAAATAGCCGATCTACAAGCACGCGTAGGGGAGAGAGATGTCGTGTTTTTCAGCTCTGACGGGTCATATTAAATATTCTAATATTCCGGAAATGTTCCTGTAGTGGTATGGTTTGTGAAAGGAGAAGGTTTATGAGAGCGAAGCTTCAGCTTTGACAGGTCGCAGTTGAGGGGGTGAACGTCCTGGTTTTATGGTGGTCTGTGAGAGTGTGGTGTTTATCCCAGAAGGACGGTTTACCATAGCCGCCAGACGGCGTAGCCTGTGACAGGCTTCCACCGTGCGCCTCCTCGCTCTGTAAAGAGACGGTCGTTGGGGATGGCTGATATGTGGTTAAAGTGGCTCATGTACTCGTTCGTCATGGCGATGGCAGACTGAGCGTCGCTGGAGAGGCTGTTGGGGCAGGGGGTGAGGGCGAAAAACACCGTGGCCAAAGGGAATTTTAACCGCGTGACGGACCACAGTCTCCTGGTCATTATGTCGGTGTCGCGCGTTGACAAGGTCTGGTCGGGGTCAGGCCCGAAGGCCAGTAGTACCTGTTCCGTCTCCATGCACGGAGCGGTCAACCAGGCTAGGATATAGTGGGCATGTGGTAAAGAGGACTCCAGGAATACCTCTATTTGGATTGATGCGTCAGACACAGTAGGGAGGCTGGTAAGGTTAGAATCACCAATGATGAGGGTGGGTCTGGCGGGGACGAAGGACCTGAGCTCAGGTGGGTCGTGTGGCGAGTGAATATGAAAAAGGGATTGTAGTGGCGAGCCGACCGAGGCAGCTTCGGAGGGGGTGGACTTGGTTGTCGTGGCGAGGTGGGCGGGGACCGAGTGGGTGGGGGGAGGAGGAGGAGGAAGGGGAGATGGTTCCTGGTATTGCGGGAGAGGAGGAGGAGGGGTCCAGAAAGCGGAGGGGACGTGATTCTTGCTCACTTGGACAGTGCTAGGGGATAGGGTGTGTTCGAGGTCACGACACGCTAGTGTACAGGCCGCGTCCCAATGGTCTTCGGGGTTCGGGCAGGACTGGTGACCGAGTATCATCAGGAGTGTATTGATTTTGTCCCGGTAATGTATTTCCAATACCGGGTAACAACTGCAGAGCCATGCTCGGGAAGCCTCCTGCAATAGTAAGGCCGTATGGTCGTTGGCGCTACTGGGCGTCACCGAACGTGCGACTCCCTCTTGTCTGGTTAGGAAGTCACTGGGGGGAATCCGTTGGTGGTTGAACCGCGCTACCGCTTCCATGCGGTGGCTGGCCTTTATGAGGGAGGCTAAAGTAATCAGGACGTGTGGGAGTATGTGTTGAGCTCTGGGGGGAAGAGGGGGGACTGTGGGCTTGGACGAGGGGAGTCTCGGGTGAGCGAAGTGCCCGGGACCTGAGGGGACATCCATGGGCCCGGTGAGAACCTACCACCGGTCCGGTTGGTCTTCTCCAGTCTCTTTCTCAATGGGGGCCTGGTGAGGCGGTCGGGTGCCTTGTTCCGTGGGGCTTGACACGCGTGGGACGGGAGAGGGAGAAGTGAATCTCGCGCGTCATAGCGATCCGAGGTCACATAAAAGGTGGGATCCTTAATGGGGGTCACGTCCTGGGCGAGACCAGGTAGGAGAGAGGAGTGGGAGGGGTACTGTAGGTCATCCCCGCTCTTGGGGGTCCTGAGATACAACCCGGGGGGGGGAGGGAGGGAGGGAGGAGGAGGGGGGTGGTAGGGAGCTCCCTGTGGTGGAGAGAAGAGTCTCCTCCGCGGGTTAGCTGGATTCTGGTCACCCTCCATGCTGCGCCTTCGATAGTGTGAGTTAGAGGGAGGAGAGAGCTTGCGAAATAAGGGAGACAGACAGGGAGGAGGGGGAGGAGGAAAGGGAACCAACCAGCAGGTGAGTAAGGCGGAGGGTAGGTGAGTCAGTGGAAAGGACCACCAGAACCTCAAGGTGAGGTTCTCCTGTTCCTGGGGTCCCTGGGGTCAACTTCCTCCAACATAAAGACGCTGTGTTGAAGACGTGTACTTCAATGTGATCTTGTCTCCTCTGGTTTACGTCTCCTACAAAGCAGTAGATCTCGTGTCCGACCACCACAGCAGCAGCCTGGTACTTCCTATGTTCTCCTTCCAGATGTATCGTCCAGTGAAACATTTCACACAGCAGCTCCACCGTCAATGAGCGTTGACAACAACTTACAGACTAACTTGTTAGGATGAAGGCAGCTCAGGTTCCCTTGTTGCAAATCACTAACTGATGTTTAGTGCATCACACTGTTATTTATAAAGAACAATGATATGGTTGTGATGTCATTCCATGATTACGTCATATTGCATTGGATTTGGATTTTGCTAATGCAAAAAACAAAATAATTAATAAAAACAAACATAATAGTAATCATAATAATAACCAGATTAAATGACATTAACAAATCAACTGCTTCTGGCGTAACGTTCCGTCAGAACGTTGGCGTTGCTTCTGTTCCGAGAGATATTCAGTTCCTTCAGTTCCATCTCTCTTTTTATTTTTCTCCAACAGAATTATGAATGCCGTAAAATTTAATGATCTCTCTCTCTCTCTCTCTCTCTATGTGTGTGTCTTATGTTTCACTCGCACTTTACAGCGTGAAGCTGCTTTGTAAAACGATGAACTCCTATTTATTCATTCAACATGAATTGTAACGTCTTGCATTCTTCTTATTTATTGGTCCCCCTCATATGATGTCTGTACTTTTGTATCTTGTTCTACTCTCGGTTTATGTAATGTTGTACATGGCTAGCCAAAAAATATAGGTTCTTGAAATGCAAAACCCCCAGAAGGGTTATCGTCCTAAAAGAGTTAGGCTTAAGGTTTGATTGGTATTTATTTTTACTTTGATGTTTTTCAATGTATTTTTTACAATATACGATACCAGCCTGAGGGGCTGACAGGCAGAACAACACAATAACAACCAAATAAAGACATGGACCTACTCAGCAACACAATCAATACAATAACAACCAAATAAAGACATGGACCTACTCAGCAACACAATCAATACTAGTAAACAAAGGAGGACAACTGGACACGCAAAATAATTTACACTAATTAGCCCCCAGACCCCTGTTTATAAAGATATGCCAGGGACCCCCATGAGAGAAAGCTCTATTCAGTGATTCTCAACCAGTTTAATTTCAAGGACCCCCAGCTTGGACAAGGGTCCATTTGGTTCCTAACTATCATTTAGCTGGTCCCCCTTGAAAGGGAGGGAGGAAGGCTGTCATTACAAGCCATTATAGTAGAGAATAAATCTTTCCCACTTCAGTGGAACTGGTCTATTGATCTGTTGTTCATTCATCATCATGGAACTGGTCTATTGATCTGTTGTTCATTCATCATGGAACTGGTCTATTTATTGATCATGTATTTTGTACGTTTGGGTCCCATGATAGAGACCAAACGTCAGGATGTGTTTTATTTTGTAGTGATATTCACGCCCTGTAGTATAGCTATATGGTTAATTAGGATATTATTTTTTACTTCACTGTTGTGTTCCTTTTATTTTGTAGTATTGTTCCTAGCAGGTTCCTGGTGTCTGCCCTATATAGTTACTGTTACCTGCGTTGTCTCGACCTCCCTGTGATTATTATCAGTTATCTCCACCTGTGTCTGGTTGTCCCTAGAGCCAATCCCTGTGTTGATTGCCGGCTGTGTTCACCTGTGTCTGGTTATCCCCGTGTCTATATAAACCCAGTTCTTTGTGTTCTCTCTTGTTTGCCACTTCTCTAATGTCCTGCTGCAGCTCTCTGTTCTCCTGGTGTTTCCAGCATTCTCCTGCAAAGTTTTATTCTCCTATGTGGGGGGAATAAAATCTTTGTAGTTTCCAATTCCTGCCGTGGCTCAGACATATATTCTATTTTTTAATGATATATG